>NW_005179228.1:26588-37162 GCF_000350225.1 Chondrus crispus
GCTTTGCCTTTTCCTCTTCTCTGCCCTCTACCACAGCTTTCCCGGTCTATGCTGTTGCAGTGTTTCTACTGCGCTGTCCCTGCACGGGACTGGTCTCCCCGGAGAGACTCGGGCTACAGAACCCGAGTCTGTACCTCGATCCGCACCGGAGAACCGACGGTACCACACATTCTCTCGTCCTTTGCCTTTCCCCTCCCCAATTCTCGCAGCCCCTTTACACTACCAACATCTGCCATTCCCTTAATCTTTTCTTCGGTCCACCTGGCCGATTGTTGTTATGGCCTTTCGGATTCCGCAGATAATCGTCGATCACATCGCGGCTCCTTCGAAGCGCCCTTCGTATGCCAGAATTACCCCATCTTGCCAATGCAAGTGCCGCAAGTTTCCCTTTCTCTTCTCGAGGTAGGTCTCTGCATCGTCCCATTGAAAGTCCTTTCCTGCGGTGAGCAATATTGAATGTTTCATTTCTGTTAGTTTAGTTGTTAACATTTGTGGTCGCTATATAGTATTTTCACATCGATACTTTTAGAATGCCCTTGCAATGTGTAACCGGTCAAATGTCACTTTCAGGTCGGTTGTAACGTTGACGGTAATATTATAGCAGTTTTTAGTGTATTTCTAAACGTCTTGGGTGCAAATATTTCTAAATCGTATTAAACGGCCAGAAGCTAAACATGGAGTGGTTATTGTCTATATATATGGCACGAGTCCGACATTTGAGATTGTCCTCTTGTATTACATCTTTGGCCATGTGCCTTTTTTCACATGAAAAATAAATGAGCGAGTTTTCCAGCGCAAAATAATTCAGCCACAATTTCTGCAGAGGGATAATTTTCGATATGTCCAGCGCCCGTTTCATCGCAATAGCTTGCTATGAACAAATTTTAATGCTATGAATACAGCTCGGTCTATATTTTATCACATATTAACGGCCGACCCAAACGAAAAATGCGGAACGAAAACGAACTTACTCAGCTTCAGCAAGGGCAATTACCGGCGTGGAATGGTGAGAGAGTCTCAGAGGGAGAGGTGGTTACACTTTTTTTCAAGTCCCACCAAGCCGTTTAAATCTTTTGATCGGACCCTGAGCGTACAAGACACGCTTGCGGGCTGATGGCTGCAAAAAGTGTCACCTACACACTGCGGCCGTGTTGCTTGGGAAGCAGCAAAGGTACAGAAAAGGGCAGCAATAATTACCAGAGCTTGAACGTTCCATGAAAATGCTTCGTGCTGGATTGCTGCCGACGCCAACTTCTCTTCTATAGTACAGAAAGGGAAAAGAAGTTGTCCCTTTCACACCAATGCATGGTGCTATTACTGTAAGAAAGACGCTGGAGCTAGCCGCATGTAGCATGCTTAGATGGAACCAAATAGTCTTGTCAGTCGCTTAAGAGATGAGCAGCCTTACATTGTAGCGAAAGACTCGAACTCTCGCCAGAGGTTAACAGTGGGGGTGAAAGTGATAAGAATTTGGCGAGGGAGGAACCGAAAGCTAGCATTCTCCCAGTCCCTCCTCCGTTCGTCTAACTAGGAGGGGGGAGCTTCAGGTGCAAGACACAGAAAAAGGGGAACGACGGCGGATCTAGAATGCAGATTTTTGATCTCGGTCGTGCGAAAGCACAGTCGTGCTGTTCACAACATTCTCCCTGTCACGCCAGCCGGATTGACGATTTAATACCACAATATAAAAGTGAACGTGAGTACACCACCAGGGTTCGAACGTATGTTGCCGTTTTGAAACGTTATTGACTGTGAGTGCGACATTGCCCCAGGGCCACCTCACTCGACTTATATCGAGTGACAAGTGCCCTGGATAGGCGGAACTAATATTTCAAACCGTCAAAGGTACTAGGGGATGAATTGAACTCGCGAACAAAAGAGAAGGGTGGTAGGGGAGTGGAGGCACACTACCTGTGCCGGAACCCCTCTCCCGTTGCACACCTCTGCAAGTGCGCTACTACCGTCATTCCGGGCGGTCGCCAGTAGAACATATCTGGCCTCTTATATACCCAGGGCTTCAACATGTACAAGTTCTTCTAGACCTAAAAGGTCATTGCACTGTAATCTATTCCGATTAAAGGGGAGAGGCTGATGTCAAACACTGGTCGGTAGGGTGGGGGAAAGAGAGACACATTTCAAAGGCCTCTGAATGGTATGCCGCTTTCTGCTCGTAAATGAAGGATGTTGCTGAGCGCCACGCTCGCAATTTCGACGGCAGCGGTTGATACCATTACTGTGATATATGATCTATTCTTTGATGTTATCATACGCGTCGACCAAGCCAACTTCAACTCGCCCAACCCCACTGTTGTGTGGGGTACAAGGGGAGGCGGTTTGGTTTTCGTTTTCTGATGGGGAGCGTGGTGTTCGGTGGTGAGGTCAGGTCGAGTGGTGCCCCCTCCCTCCAACCGCCGCGCCCGACACCTTCCACGCTATTATTCCTTCGCAATTCCTTCTAGAAGTGTCCACGCGTCCGGCCCAGATTCCCCAGGCCGTCCGCGTGCGCTTCTCTAAAATTCATAAAAAATTTCGGACTACAGTATAAAATCTCCCTCTCAAGTAAAACGCAATTTTTCCTAAAATTCTCTCACATGACTCCCTCGCCAGCGCAGCCCACGGGGCTGCCGCTGCACGTGATTGTACATACCCCGCTTCCCCTCTTGACCGCTCTGCCCCCCCGGCCACCGTCTCTCCACCTCGCCACTGAGCCGCCTTCTTCGACGCGGTGCCCACTTCACACTACTTCATCCGCCCACGCCGCCGTCTCGCGCCGCTTCGCCCGTTCGCCCGGCTGCCGTCTTGCGCCGAAAAACTCGCTTCAGCCTCAACTTCGGACGGCGTGGTCTCCCCGTCGCCCGGACTTCTAGCTGTCCACGTTTAGCGTCGCCGTAGCCTCGGGCCGCGTGGTTTCCGCGTCTCCAGGGTCTCCGGCCGCTAACGTTCAACGCCGTTTGAGCCTCAGGCCGCGTGGTCTCCGCGTCATCTGAGCATCCGTTTCTTGTTGTTCCCGTTTCGGGACACTTCTTGGAAACGCGCCCCGTTCCGAGCCACCCACGAGTGGTCTGTGGTCCATCAGGCGGTACTGCCTGTGCGAAATGGCTCGGACAAGGCAGACGGCCAGGGCTTCCACCGGCGTGAAGGTCCCTCACCGTGTGATCGCCACCAAGGCTGCCCGTCGTTCGGCGGGATTGTGGCCCGAGAACGGGCAAGACGTCCGTGAAAGGCCGTCGCACCGTATCAACCGCGAATTCATCGACTTCGAGGACAGGAGAATTGCCGAACATCTTTCAAGTCTCTGGGAACACGCGGGGCGTTCTGACATCGCCGCCCTACGTTTCCAGATAGAATGTGGTTCGTTCCGCATCAAGTACAAGGCCGTCGGCAACCGTGCCCCCATCGCGGCGGCCGTCTCTGCCGCCGGGGCTCGACTTCTCTTCGGGCCCCACGTGCTGGCATTCGTCGCGGCTCGTCGGTCCCGGAAAGCTTGGTTCACTTCTGACCGTGGCTTCCGGCTCGGGCTCACCGAGAGCCACGGCGACGACACAGAGTACAAGTGCTGCGACGACCCGGATTGGGGCGTCGAGCTGGTTTGGTGCTCCGACGGCGGCAACGGCGAAACCGAGGGGTGCTATTACGCCGTGGGGGAGGAGAGTCACGATAAGTACCTTATCCTACTCTACACGATGACGTTCGATCATGTACTTGGTGCGAACGAGAACGTCCGCCGGGGCTTCAACTCTGCCTTCGGACGAGACTCGTTGACGCGTACGGACGCAATCCTGGCTATCGACAACTGGTGTAGCCAGAATAGGGGCAAGAAGAAGCGCGTTAACTACGCCATGTCTCGCAATGTCTCTCCCTTGGCTTCCAGGTATTTCACCAGGTCTCAGCCCGTACCGTTTCAAGACAACACCATCCTCTGTCTCCGCTCTGCCGTCTGCGCGGCCATCTCCCTGGTCGCTGGCTGGCGCGCTGCCAACCGCGTCTGGACGGCGGAGTCGAAACGAGTCTCCGAGTTCGAGCGCCGAAAGAACTATTCGTCGAGCGTTCATCAGTTCAATCATGTCCAACGGGCCCTTCAAGCTGATTACCACGGCACCATATCCTTGATCCGGGATCACGTGAAGCCACCTCCTGGGTCATTCGTTCATGGCAGGTCCAGTTCCAGATCCCCGTTATGGCGTTCGGACGTCGGTTGGCTACTCCGCTTGTCCACAACTGTGGAAGCCGGTGTCTACGTCCTCCGCCTTAATGACATCCATGGCTTCCAGCACGCTATTTGTCTGAATGCACGGACAGAAATGGCGCTGATAAATGACTGTGCTGAGCGGTATGCCATCCAGCTCACGGGCAGTTCTCTCCGCTTGTGCTGCCCCGCCGGCGATCCGACCAAGTTTCAGTATTTCGACGGTATACGCGTCGTGCACGGAATGGCAAAGCGGGACAGAAGCGGCGGTAAGGGTCTCGGTCAGGAACACAAGAAGAGGGTTCGTCGTGGTAATCGTGGCCCAACCCTTCCGCATGGCAAGGGCCGTCGTGCGAAAGGATCCTTCAAGTAATCAACCAAAGATAGTTCATCCACAAGAGACGTAATTAATCTGATTCATCTTCAATGTAGTGCATGTGTAGGTAACCAATGCATCACATCTACATAAGCTGTGCGTGTTTCTGAATAAGAGGGATTAAACGCCTCGCATATATATCTCGTCGACTGTAACGCAAACCTGGCGACACGAGTGTGTACCGCGGGTGCTTTGCCCGTACTACCCGGCAGGGGCCGTAGTACTTCGATTCCCCTAAAGGCCACTTCTGTAGCCTTCCCAAGGCTGTTCTTCGGGCAACTAGAACCTGATCGCCTACTTTGAATTGGCGTTGCGAGATAATCGCCATCCTCTTGTTCTTTCTATCTAACTGTTTAGCGGTCCTCGTCGCTCGGAACGCGAGGGTCGCTATCAGTTCCAAGTTGCGACCCTCAACGCCACCCCACCGGAGATGTTTCGGATCGGTCTGAGGTTGCGAGAGTGGTTTCAATACATACATCAGTTCAAACGGGGAGAAGCCGTCGGGCAATCGGCGCCGACAGTACCAGTAGAGAATCTGTTTCAGCGTCGACTCCCATTTAGACGTAGCGGCGCCCTGACCTAATAGCATCTTCCGAATTGAACGCTTGATGGTCCCAACCATACACCTCGCTTTTACGTTAGACATGGGAGCATAGGCGAGCACCGGCTTCCAAGACATTCCCTGACGTGACATGAAATTCTTCAACGATGTCGCACTGAAACACAATGCGTTATCTGAGACTGTAGCCCGAAGGGGACAAAACGAATGGATGATCTCTTCCTTCACGAACTTAACAACTTCCGCAGACGTAGCGGTCTCGGTAGCCCAAGCCAGGGCCAACTAGTCAGATGTTCGACCGCTATCAGGATGTAACGTTTTCCGTTCTTCGTCTTGGAAAGGGGTCCAGCCAAGTCTATCGTGAATTTGTCAAGGAGCTGAAAGACCAGTATCACCGCCGTGCTCTTGTGCGTCGAGATGGGCGCAGCCTTTTGGCAGCCTTTACCTTTGCGGACATAGGCGTAGATATCGCCATGAACTCCCGGCCACCAGTACCTGTCAAAGACGAACTGCTTCGTGACTGTAGCGTCCCAGTGGCCAATATCTTCATGCAGCGAGCGCAATATATGCAGTCGAGTCTCTCGAGAAGGGATTGTTCCGATCCGGTTCTTCGTCTGGCGAAACAGCCTTCCGTTCCAGGCAAGGAACCGCCTGGAGATTTTCTTGATTCTGCGCCTCTGCGCAGCATCTTCCTCGACCATCTATTCGCCTTTGATATAACGGTACGTGTCCTGCACATTAAGTTCCATGTCTTCCAGTATATCTACTTTCGCAAAAGCGGCAGCACATACCAGGTATCCCTCATCCTCCTCGCGGCTGCCACCGTCTTCTTGAAAACGCAAGAGAAAGTCGGCGCCAGAATTCTTTGAGCCAGGCGGTACAATATCTCGAATTCGTACTCCGCCAGGAAATCCAACCAACGGGCAAGTCTACCGTAGAAGTCCTTCTTTTTGAATGCGTACTGAAGTGCCTGGTGATCCGTAATCAACTTAAACTTTTGCGTTGAGAGGAAATACACACAAAACTTCTTTTGCGCAAAGATCATCGCTAACGCTTCTCTCTCACAGGTGGAGTACTTCTTCCCAGTCTCCGTCATCGTCCTGCTGGCGTACTGTATCTGGTGAACCTTCTTGTCTTCCTTCTTCTGAGCCAGAACTGCTCCCGCTGCAACGTTGGATGCATCTCTATCGACCACGAAGGGCTCGTCAAATTTTGGGAGCGCCAACAGCGGAGGAGACGTCATTCTCTGCCTCAGCTCCCGGAAGGCGGTCTGCATCTCTTCCGTAAATTCAGATTTGACTTTGCTAGAAGTAGCAGCGTGCAACGACGCGGGGACTTCTGCGAACTTAGGGATCAATCGGCGGTAATACCCCGCTAGCCCAAGGAAGCTTCGTAACTTCGTCTTGGTGCGCGGCTCGGGGGTGTTCCAAATGATCGATGTCTTCTCTGGATCCACCTCAATCCCGCGCCGATGGAAGCATTCTATCCAGTGGAATGGGAGGCGGCAATCTTTCAGGGGGTCGGCGAGGGAGAAATCACCTTGCAAGTCTACCAGCTGCCGGGATCGCGAGATTTTGATCAAGGCCGACCCCCGCCGCCGTGCGTGGTGCCAGCGCGACGCAGGGCATTATCAAGGCAGCTGCAAGAAAATGAAGTGGCTCGACACGTCCTGGAGTTTATGATGCGGCACAGAGGGGTGGTAGTCCGGGTTTCAGGAATTCGAGCACGTGAGGCGGTGGCGTGGGGTGTGTCTAGCCTACGGCACGTCCACGGACAGCCAAGGTGCACTTCTAAAACCCACGATTGTGTGAAGGCGTCCATCGGTAACGCCGAATTTGCATGCCGTGGGCTAGGGGCAGCACAAGCATTGGAGCAGACATTGCAGATGGAGTCGCTTATACTTCATAATTTTAGGGCACTGGGTGAAATTTTTCAGACGGCGCTGGAATCGGTGACGGGGTGTCGTGTGGTCGGCAATGAAGAGGTCTAGAGGGCCATCCAGAGTAGCAAAAGGGAAGCACCCTTTCTTGTGCATGCAGCAAAGCGAACAGGAGTTTTTATTGTTCGAATGCAGGAGGAAAATCGCGTAGATCATGCAATCGTCGTTGATGCAATGAATGGGTCATAATTGACTCGGAGCGGTCATCCGCAGTTGCGCTTTCGGTTGAGAATCTGGCTCGATGCGGTGGGGGCAGTGCAGGGAATCTACGTGTGAGAGAGGTTCGACAGATAAAGGGGGGTAGGTGAGGGGAGGCATCGGCATGCCGTTGGAGAATAGCGTTGAGCCTTTCCCCTTCTTCGCTTATCTCACACTGATTTCTGGCTATAATATTTTTATTCTCTTCTAGGAGGGTAGGGAATGGCACTGGGCTCGGGTACCATCGTCATTGCGTTCCAGATGTGTGACTGCGTGTCAAGGTTGCAGAGCCGTATGGTACGTCCCATGACGATGGAACTGCCTGTTCCCCGTCTGCGCTCATTGTGACGCTCATTACCTCGTCTTCATATCCAGTCATAGTCTTGCCCACTTGTAGACAGATGCAGACAATGTCCCCTAAGTCAGATGCTTTTCTTGACCCGCTGTGTCGCACCTTCGAAGGATATCCGTTCCCAAACGATCCTTGACTGTTTACTGTTATTGTCTGGCGCAATTGCTTAAATAAGCGAGGTCGCGGGGTTTTGGAGAG
Source organism: Chondrus crispus (assembly GCF_000350225.1). Lineage (NCBI taxonomy): Eukaryota > Rhodophyta > Florideophyceae > Gigartinales > Gigartinaceae > Chondrus > Chondrus crispus. The sequence continues at coordinate 34,397 of NW_005179228.1, forward strand.
TGTCCATTCTAGTGCAATACTGTACTCTACTGTGCAATGCACTGTAATTTGCCATTAGTACTCTTTTCGTCATATACAACCTCGGGGCTGTATTGTTTACAGTTGGTCGTCCGTCTGTAATACCCACGTGTTGTCCGTCCGTCTGTTCGGCACACATGTAGTCCGTCCGCCTGTAAGGCACACGTGTAGTCCTTCTGTCTGTAAGACACACGTGTAGGCGCCCGCCTGTAATGAACCTGTCGCGTCGGGTATTGTATAAATTACAAATCTTGACTGTGATACGACTGATGAGTGCGAGAGCGAAGCGTTTCTGGCTTGTGAAGGCAAGGGCGTCTGTTGGAGCTATTCGAGGGAAGGAGTTAGTGTTCAGGTGACTGTCACAGTCTTTTACGGAAGCTACGACTAGGAGGTTGTCGGGCCAGTAGCTGTAGATCGCCAGTGTGAGTTGTGTGTCAGAGATGTGAGGACCATCGTGGAGGAAGGGGCCTGTTTTAGGGAGGATGTGTTATGGGGGTCGATGGTGTTGTTGGGGGCAAGAATGTGACGGAAATGGGAGGAGTCTCGGTCGGAGAAATGGTGGTGTGATTTGGGGGTGGATCGGCCGTGGGCCGATTGAGTTGGATTTGGCATGGACAGATCGGTCTTGGGCCGGTTGAGGTGGATGTGAGGAGGAGTGGATCGACCGCCGGCCGGTTGGGTTAGGTGGGATAGAAGGAAAGGGGAGATCAAGAGTAGTAGTTGCGACGAAATTAAAGGGCCAATAACCTGTGGGAGAGACGCAAGACCTATTAGAAGATCAGCGGGATAGAGGGAAGAAGAATGGTTGAAGATTGATTGTGGTTGATGGAATAAGAATTTGATGCCATTTTGCTTTTGGTCGCCAACTATCGGCGCTACTTATACTCTTCGAAATACAGTACGGACTATTTAGGCCAGTAATAAAACCGCCACTTGTTTCTGAGTCTGAACACTGCATTACTTGTCGTCAACTGGCCGTTTTCTTATCGCAACGGACAAGTATTCGTTGACTTGTCCGATATTCTTGTCGTTTCTGTGAGTAATGCAACCGACACTGTAAACAGTAACGACACTTGTCCATGTCTACCAGCGTGCCACCACCGTGGCACATATTTCATACGTGTCCTACACGTGTAGGACCAATGTCATACGTGCCATACACGTGTCAAACCGAGAAAAATGAGACATGTTCAGAATGTACTGTAGAGTGCCACGGCGTACAAATATCGCACGAGTAAACTCCAAAAATGAAACTTGCTTGGAATTGACGGGAGAGTGCAGCCGTGTACAAATATGACATGTGTACAGGTTGATGAGCGAATATGCTTGGAATGCTCTTGTGAGCACTTGTGGTTTCGTCCATTTACACGTGTAACACCTGTCCAGGCTCGTGGCCCATCATGTGGTCGAAGATTTCCAACAAAACCTTGGACGTGTTTACTGAGGAAAGGAGCGACGGCGGTTCTAAGTATCTTGAGGGAGTTATGTACACGTGTAACATACGACATAGAGCATCACAGAACGTCTATTCTTTGCGCTGCAAGAATCACGACTCCTAGGCCTTTTCGCGGAAAGGAAATGGACACAAAAAAGAAATGTGTCTATTGCAATTCCTGAAAATATTGACTATATTACTGTATTGGGGTGTGACTGTACAGTATAGTATACAGTAAAGTACAGTGTAAACCTTTTGGGCGGGCAGGCAACAAGACTTGGTTTCAACTCATGACCTGAACGGTACGCCACCCTGTGCTGTCGACTGCTCTGAGGCCTCCTCAACAGCCCCATCCACCTACAGACTAACAAACCGATTTTATTACAGCACATCAATCAACACGCGCTCCTTTCCGATTTCCCGATTCCATCACTCACCTTATCCAACTTTTCGCCTTTCCCCATCTCCTCTTCTTCGTTCATCATATCGCCCTTCCAGAGGCATGAACAATGCCGAATTCTCACAAATGGTCTCTGGCGCTTTCATTTCGCTAAAATTTCTGCTGCTCAACATGGCTCGAATGATTGCCATTGAACATTTCACTACGGCACCCAACAGGTCTGCGAATACGCTACACCACATCCCCCATCCATAGATTGTCCACTAGCTGTGGGCGACGATACAGTCCGCCGCACGTTTAACAGGGAATTGGATATTGTACTCATGAAAGAAGTCTGTGCCTGCGACGCTCATCGTCCAATCCACCCAAAACGCATTTTCACTTCTCTCTTGTCACTACCCGCTTGAATGCCGCAAAAAGTATCTCCTGGAAGACTGATATAAGGAATTGCGAAGAAAGATTCAATGTTTTAATCGCGAAGTGGACCACGCCAATGCGTGTAGTGGTGGTGAGGAGTTTGACGAATTGGAGCTGCCCTGTCATGATCTCTCGACGGAAATCGATGATTATAGGACCAATAAAGACGTCGTGCGTTGCAACGCAAAAAAGCAAGAGAATCAGTTGCTTGCTGTCGACTTAGTGATGGCACACATTTGCATGTAACAGAGAAGTGCATGCATATGAAGAAGAGACCAATTTGAAGGAGCGAGAGGATGAACAGAAAATCAAAATAAGGAAAGAAATTATTGAAATGGGGTTGAGGAGTTGCAGAGAGTAATGGCTGTTTTGGAAAGAACCGCGCGGGAAAGGACTGAATTGTTGAAGCAAAGAGATAGTGGCGAAGAAAAATGCCTTCAGCGCAAAGAGATTTGAACGGAATCAGAGTCCCCGCCTCCCCATCCCCCCTCCCTCC
>NW_005179228.1:37262-63775 GCF_000350225.1 Chondrus crispus
GTGGAGTGGTGTGTTAGAGATGTGAGGACCATTGGGGAGGAAGGGGTTGGTTTTAGGGAGGATGTGTTATGGGGGTTTATGGTGTTGTTGGGGGCAAGAATGTGATGGAAATGGGAGGAGTTTGGGTGGGAGAAATGGTGGTGTGATTTGGGGGTGGATTGGTGGTGGGTGGATTGAGTTGGATTTGGGATGGATAGATGGGTGTTGGGTAGGTTGAGGTGGATGTGAGGAGGAGTGGATAGACGGCGGGGGGGTAGGGGAGTGTCGATTCCGTTCACACGGCGCATCATGGCTGCCGCTGGCGACGTCGTGCCCCTGGATGATCCAGGATCCCGAAATAACTAAAGCACTGGCTAAGACGCTGGTAGACTCGCAGTATACATAACAGGTCGGGCTACAATCAGTGAATCAATCGCTAAGCGATGGGCCTGTCGTGTTCTAGGGTGAAGGTAAGGATGCCTAAGGCTGCCTCAAGAAAGTTGTGAGATTCCAGAACTAGAAATAACATAGCAGGGCGGAATATGTTGTCCATCAGAAAAGTGGAGAGCATCATGCAAGACTCAATGATGACATTCCGTGATGCAGATGCACCGTAGCTTCAGTGCATGAGCTAATACAGACGCCCTGTCAGATCGAAGAGTAGCAGGAGTAAGCTTCCCTCTACAGCTGGGATTGAAAACAGTAATGCCGTAGCCGATGGAATTTCTGAAGGGAGACCAAGTGAGCGGAGGAATGGTTTGAACGACATTGCTAGCGGGACGGTAGGTAGTGCCAGGGATCATGAAAAGGACTTCAAGCTGGCATGTCAGGTCAGCGAGTTTGGAGAGATGACGCGACAAAGCCTTGTGAACGAAACCAAAGCATACACGTTTACTATCTAGCTAATATCGCATTTTCAAACAGAACGTCAGCCTTTGGAGTAGTGAACAGAACCTACAAGTGATTATTAAGAACTTCTACACCCACCTTAGTAATGCGAATCGAACTATGATTTACAGTTGCAGTCACAATTTACATTCCCATCGAAGAAGTGACACGCGTATTAAGTCGGCCTTCGATGAGAACCCGTCCAATGATATCATAACCCAGAAAGACAGGCCCTTCGCAGTTTGCGAGAGTATTGACGCCATATCCAGTAGGATACTGAAGAATGATTGTTGTCTCGTTTGACCTCGTTTGCCTTGTACACAAATTCCAAAGATCATTGGAAATTTGCAAATTCGTTTGAGTGGGTTCTTGTCACATGATCCATTGACCCGAGAGAAGACACAGTCACAAAAACGGAATATGAATCCAGCACCTTGACTACCGCCTAATCTTTCAGGGCCAAAAAGACGTCTCGTGAGGAATTTGTTGACCACCGATACTGAACATATTGTGAAATTACGTACTCATGGTCGACGAGAGATGTGAAATTGGTATCAGAATATGAATGCGTGAGTGGAAGAGGTTAGATCGGTGTGATCTTTCTTCAGCGTATGCATAATGTACATCTCCGCAAACGTTGTCTGTTGTTGCAGATTGCGTCGCGTCAGGGCCGTAGAGTTTCTCTATCATGTTGAAAACAGAGGCACAAGCCACGAGAGAAACGGAACCGGAATCGTCTGCAACCAATGCAAATGGTAATTTCCGGGAGAAATCGGGCGCAGAAATGAGCAATGCCATGAGTACCACCTCAATGTCTGGGGCTTCTCGCCATCTCGCTCGCTTGAGGGTGAAGTGCTCTTTTTAGTGTGATTGTCATTTTACAGATTACTGGGGGTTAGTTTCGTGAATGCTCCAACGTTTGTGGCGGATGGGAGGTTTCTGCTCGTTTTTCCACGCAAATCAATGTTAGAGAAGTCTAGGACACGTCTGGCAGAAGCTTTCGGAATACTTTTTGTGGTTTCTGCATCCCCTCCGATACTGCCGGGCTGAGCGGAAGTGATCGTTGCCTGATCTTTTTGAGTCGTAACTAGACAAGCTTCATTCGTTTGAACTGATGTCCGCGAGACCTCTACGTCATCACTCACAGGTAAAGCGACTTTCCTAGATAGTCGACGGCTTCTATCTGTTTTCTTCTTTGAAATAGCATCAGAAGGCCGTTCCATGGCCTAGTAAGTACTGAAATATCAAGCTAGATGTGTCTCAGCCCGTTAACATGTGTGTAAGACGGGTAGAGTGAGAGGTGGGGTGAGTGAGGTTGAGCATAAGTGGATGTGCGTGAGGCAGCTGGGCGGGCAGTAGGCCGAAAGAGAGCGCAATGTGTCTCAGAAGTTGTGTTCTCGGCGGTGTGGTCGGCAGTGACAAGGTACCTACCTAAATCGTCCTAGTGCTTGTTGTGGTGGGCTATTCAGGTTTGGCAGTGGGCTAGGTCAGCCCTAACTTTCTCGATGGCTTTCAACGTGCAGGAACGGCGTACAAATTGGTTCTGAGTTTCATGAAATGCACTTGATGGAACTCAGAACATGTTCATGTCATGAGACGAATCGTTCGTCTTACAGCAGTTTCTGACACAAGCGAAGCACAAGGTGTCAAAAAGATCCTCATCTTGTGGTTTTTGAATACAGTACCGACAATTTGAATGCAACAAATGCCTGGTATTCAATCGATGTCTCCCCAATGACAAGCCGTAAGGAAGTTGTACATTAAATTCGGGTATATATATATCTGAAAGAAGGGGTTAGTTTGGGAGATTATCTGACTTTACTTGAGATGTAGTGGTTACTTAGTTCCTTCCCTGTCCTAACCAGTTTTCTATTAACAAACCAACCACCCATGCCGTTCTGGAGAGCATCGATTCTGCTGCATACGACGTACTATTACACAAGCGCATGTCTTTTCATGTGATTCATACTATCAAGACCCTTTATGCATATATGGTAGAGAGAAAGGCATATATATGTGGGCGTCAATTCATCGAAAACACACGAGAAATCGCATGACGGCATCCAAAACCACCGTGCTCTAGAATTTCTCGCCAAAGCATGATTGAAAAGTACCATAAAAGTGACCAGAAGGGAACATACCGATACTAATTCAGTGTCTCTCTTTTCATGGACAGGTTTCAACTTGATGAGCATGCCCCGTCGGATCCGGGGCGACACCTTGAGAAATGCTGACCCCTGCATACTGTACAGGGAGTAACATTGCTGGAGAAGGTCAACAGGGACTTGGTGTGTCCTTGGAGGTGTTGTCACAACGCCCACGGTGGGCGCAGTCGCAGAAATAGGTCAACTGGAAAAACGTAATCGGATACCCGATACAAAAGTACGTTTGGACGTTTGGACGTGCCTGTAAGTTCATCGTCGTAGTTTTCTAGCTCTTCCCTGCCCAGATGAATTGATTGTGTTATCGGATAATACAACAATCCATCGACCAAACTATATGTACATATCGCGCCACACATGGCACAAAACCAAGAATAGGATTTCTCTTCTGCTAGTTCAGTCGACAATGCACGGAGCTTAGTGTGCAGTACTGCGCGGCACCATAGACTAAAAGAGTTAATATCCGAATTGCGTTTAGGTTCAGGATGATTTATCATTCCTGTATCTAATCCTGCACTAAATAGGTAGAGTTCGTGCAAAACTGGCATGATTAAAAAGAAGAAAGCGGCTTCGAGACGATGGTAATTAAATAATGAGGCCAGTCGCATGAGTACTCTCCGAGACTCAGTCTATGCTTGGAGCAACCGTCTATTGTTCCAAACATAGAAACTACGCGTCTGATGTATGTATAAAAAAATCTTTTGAATGAGTTCAATTCCGGAATGGATCTTGCCATTGCAATTGAATGTCCGCAGCTTGCATATGTAGTCTGGACATATATCGATTTCATCCCCAAAACCTTTGACCAGATCCACCCCCGAGCCGCGCCAGATCAGGAACGTTGCCATGTTGACAAACGTTGTCGTTTAGATTCTGAATCATAGTGTAGATAAGACGGGAAAGGCATATATTGATCCCGACATCCGCATCAGACTGTTTCCGTTGGAGAGAAGAAAAAGAAACCGACGCGTTTCCTCACTTTGCATTTGAAATATACAAAGCGTTAGTAGAGCCAATGAAGCGAATCACCACGATCGAGAAATCCCAAGTAGAGGAACGATAAACGCAGCAAAAGAAACGTAAGAAACAATTAGATGTTGATCGGAACTGAGAAAATAAGGCAGCGAGAGAAGCATTTGATACCCATTTGGGAGTGATGAAAGGGCCCCTCAGCTGAAAAAACATCTCAAGTGGCCCGAGAAAAAGATAGCACATTGACGTGACAGAAGAAAGGTAGTTCTCCGACGATTGCATTTACTCGGTAGAAACAGGCCCAGGGCACAAATCCAATCGAAGTTATGAGTGCGTAACTGAACAAGAAATATCTGCGATGGACGCTTATGGTAAGTTCGAATCAGTCAAGGATAAACAGAAGATCTTCTGATACGAACAAGGGTTTGAAATGCTTGGCTTGGAATCGCTGCGAAAAAGGGTATGCACAGAATGCGACTGTAGTTGGCCAGTCGACAAGGTGAAGTTTTTGCATATGATAGATGGAAAAGAGGTATGTGCTTGGGTGAGAAAGCTTCAACCTGTCCAGAGAAGGCCAGTGAGTCTGAAGGCGTACTACGATGTTTCGGCTTTCTTTCCCACCCTCCGACGAGGATTTCTTTTCTGAATGGGAGTTGAAGAGGAAATGTTTCAGGGCGGAAGTAGAGTGGTAATGCTTATTGTTTGTGATTCATGCGAACGAAGTTTGAGAAGCGGTACAGAAAAGCCGCCAAAATTTGCCATTGCAAATGGGTTTGACATTGGTACATTGCCCGTCGACCTGCCCGAAGCCACACAAATCGAACGAAGACTCACGAGCATGACGTCTGTAGAAATACACGCCACGGTCCTACGCGGGAAGCGCTCTTTCATCAGAGGACATGTTTCTACAATATGCATGGATCCAGCATCCATGCGCCGAAGATTACCAAACTTCCTTGGAAATGAAAACTTCTTTCTGGTAATCATAGGCAGGAAGCTCACACCCGTTCAGGAGGTGGTTTCGTATCGAAGAAAAGGCTTCTCGATAGACGCATATATCAAGTCAGGAGCGATTTTCGTCATCCTGACGCCAAACGATGTCGGTACAATTGCAATTGCGGTTCTTTCCGGGAGTGTAAAACTGTAAGATATCTAAAGCGCGAGACTTGAAAGTCTCCTGTGTCACGCAAAGTGGATACTTATTGCTGGAATGGATCGAAATGCATGTTCCGAATATTTTAAAATAGTCTGTGATGCGTTCTTGACAGAAATTCTTCAGTTTGACCGGAATTGTGGAAGATTAATGAAGGGAGGTGGTCTCTTGGGTTATGTTAAGGCATACATTGGTGCTGTCGAAACTCAGAAGAATGCAACATCGCACATGCATTGCGGGGTGGTAGTCGAAGGGCTTCTTCGAGGAGCGCACGACTTTTCGAAACGCTGCAGTGACAGAGAAGATGGAGCGAGGTTCAAATCTCGTTTTTGCGCATGCGTTAATAGCGTCGTATCAAGCTTTGCCGAGCTTGACAGAGGGTTCGGATGTAATGGTACCGGTAGCATTAGACCCGAAACCTCTGTGTCCATCATGTGGAAGTCAGGACGGTCTAACCCCGCTAGATAAAATATCTAGGGAAGCCTTGCGAGAGATTCCATGTTACAAGCGCCCGATTCCAACGTCAATGTGCAGTGTTTGCAAAATGGCTTTTGGTGCGACGACTGTCATCCGGAGTGAGGTCAGAAGGCTTAAGCCAAGCGTCCAGGGTCTTTATGGATATGGATACTGAAACCTACTCGATTCCTGCAGAGCCGAATAACAGGGACAGCTACGACCTCACAGAAGTTCATTGCTTGCTTCCAGGAAGGTTGACATGGCCGATAAAAGCTCCGGAAGAAATGGAAACAACTACAGCAAAGATCGATACAGTGTATAGGCTACGGCTCGTCCAGATATTACTCTTCACTCAAGAGCACAATTATCGGCATGTGTACTCATGTTTCGAGCAAAGGTTGGCGTCAAAGTTCGGTATATGCAGATATTCCTCCCCGAGAAAGCCCGTCTAGAATACCCGCATCCCTGAGGGCCTCCATGTGGCTATGGAGAGGCTTCCTCATGATGAGTATATGAACCCATAAAAAGATGTCTTGACACTGCTTCACCGGTCCAGTCATGACATAGGATTTGTTGTGGGCGGCGGTAACACAGACACGGTTTACTTTTGCCTGAAATACGTGACAAAGATCCAGCATGATGATGAACTGATTGAGAAGGTTTTAACGGAATCATTTCATCGGCATACTATAAAATATCAAAACGGATGCAAGACGGACTTCCATTTCAAATCTCTCGATTGCAAGGTCACGCATAAACTCGATGGCCGTAGGTTTGTCACGAAAGCAAGAAGTATCGGTAACAATGTGCGCCTTGCATCTACGCCAGAAGACAGCTTTGATATCATCACATGATTTAGCTGCCCTAATGCTGGCCCAGACCATGTGTATCATCTTGAAACGGAAGCATGAGGACAGCTTGATCGCAATGAACAGAGAAAATATGTGACGTGTCCACAATACCTTCATTTTTTGTAACGCCCTGCACAGATGGCGAAGAAATCAATGATGGAGTATTTGTCTAAGTTCAAAAGGGAACGAGTTGGAGCTGCTGATAATGACGGATCTACTGAGATAAAACCTGTCAGATACATGTTTTCCGAAAGACATCTTTTGGAAGGGACACATGCCATCCGTTGCTGAAGTGTTAATGTAGTCCCAGATGTTGTCGGTCGTCGATTTCCATATAGAAAAACTGAAAAGCCCAGAAGAGAATGAAAGATATGAACTCATAGCTTTGATTCTTACATTTCCATTCCGTTTCGATCGAGATATTATCCAAGGAAGGCGGTCATATTGGGAATCTCTACAAGAATTTAAGAATTCCACACTTTTGTGAAAAGAAGAGAGAGGTCCTCGAAATGATGCAGTAGTATCACAATTCAAAGAGGGCGCCAGAGGTTGAAAGAAGGAATAAGATGCACATGTAGGTGACTACATAGACCGCTATGATGATACCGTCGACTTCGATCAAGTCATGACGATGCCATAGGAGCTGGGTATCAAGGAAGCCCCGTGTGGAGAAGAATCCTTGCACATTGAGGCAATCTGTGCCTCGATTACATCAGCAATGATAGCTGGATCTGGAATGTGGACAAATGAAGGCATGATTTCCGCAGAGACCAAGGAAATGGCATATACTGCCACAGAAAATGCCTGCATCAGATATGTCGCAGGAAACAATTTGGTGTCAACACCCTTGTAGGTGTCCTGGCCTGGAATGGCACAAATCCCCGTCGTTCAGGTTCCCGGAAACATCTCATCTCACGGAGATATCACTAAAAAGGCCTAACGAATATGCTGACGTGTCATCCATATCCTCTACAGAGGTGAACCGACAGATAGAGGTCATGAAGGCGGAGGTTATTGGTAATCTCCGAATATGCGATCGTATGCCAGATGAAAAGCGAAACCCCCCAAAGTTGTATTCGTACAAATGCCATGCAAGAGAGTGAGGTCGAAGCAACTGTTCAGATAGTCATGAAAGGACTAGGGACAGAAACTTCCGCGCGTGATGATCAACCTAGAGGGGAAGTGGACCGGACTTTCGATGAATCATCTGATGGAACCAATTTCCAATCATCATCAACTCAACGAGCTAGATTTTGGAACTGCAGGAACTGCACTCTTGAATAGGATACAAATCGAAAGAAATCCATTTGAACCCTCAAGTCATGACGGGGAGAAAACGGCATTCCTCATGTACTTGGGAGGAGAGGGTGGCACCGAGAAGACAAGAGTTATAAAAGCGCGGCAGCACCTGTAACTGCATTGCGGAAGACCAAGAGCAGTCCGAACATGCGCACCGACTGGAATTGCAGCTTCTTTGATTGGCCGACAAACCTTCCACTCTCTCCTGGGAATTAGAGGAAGAAACGATTTCGACTCAAAACGTGTCACAGGCAAGTATAAAGAGGAGCACACGGAAACGATAATGATGATTGTAGATAATATTTCCATGCTTAATAGGAAAACTTTTGGTGCTCTTGACGTATTTCTTCATAAGGGGAAAGAAAATGACACTTCTTTTGGCGGTGTTGTGGTGTCATTGTGCGTGTACCTTTTCAAAATGCCACCTGTGGGAGGCAAATGCGTGTACGACGATCCATCCCTGCCGAAGAGAGGACATGATTCCTCGATGAGATTGGATATCAAAGATGGAGAGCCCCGAAATATGTCATCATGTTAAAAGAAAGCACGAGGCACAGGGCAGACCCATACTACGCATCTTGATTGAAAGGCCAAGAAGAGGAGGACTGACTGCAGCAGATCGTGAAATGCTTAACGAACGAGTGAAAAGGAGATAATTGCGTTCTCAGGCGCCGATTCAATCAATCAATGGATATGTTCCCCTCTTCTTGAGATCAAAAGAACTGCGAACGTCTCTTAACTGGCAATCCGTGAGGGCTATAAGTGAGAGAAATGGGATCAAACCAATAGTCTGTGCGGTAAACTTTCATCACTCGAAGGAATGAGGATCGGAACGCACGACATGAGGAAGCTCTTCACCTGTACGGACACTCAAATGTCAAACATTCCTCCACTACTTCCACTTGTACCCGAAATGCGAGTTCGTGTCACATGGAATATTTCAGTTGAACGTGGAATCGCGTATGGAACGAAAGGCGTTTTAGAGGGAGTTAAGTTTGGTCAAGACGCAGCGTTTGAGGATACCACTCTGTTTGACGTGGAATGCCTTCTGGCAAATGAACCACCAATGGCTTTCTTCCTGCTTGTGCCATCCTGCACCATCCTCCTGAGAAATTAGAAGTGGTTCCCAAGAACCTTTCTGCTGATTCAATTCCGATACAGCCAATGAGGTCAGGAAAGGTCAAGCCGTCTCTGAAGGGTTGAATAGAGGCTGAGGGAAGCATTGGAATATGACAACTGCCATTTGTTCCTGCCTATGCTTCGACGAAGTACAAAGTGCAAGGTATCACCGCAGATGCCATTATTGCATTTACTTTCATGAAGGGTTGTTCGGCTCCGCCCCTGTTGCGTCTCTCTGTGTGGTCTTATCGCGAGTGAAAATGCTTGAATCCTTGTACTTACAAGAGCTCTTAACAGATGACGTGATAAAATACTTCAAGCTCCAGAGGTCTCCACTCGAAGAAGGGGAACCGCTGAAGGGTCTTCATGAGGCAACTCTGAACAATAATGTTGCGATTTTTGTTTGAAATCGAGGCGAGTTACGGCGAAAGAACAATCCCGTCAAATGTTGGCCCATATTTGATCATATCGTGCTATTTCCCAAACTCCTATTTCCGTCCTGAATTTCAAACCACACGATTGTCCTTGCAATTAAAACCGAAGTGTCGTCAATCAGACACCAAAGGAATATCTGAAGGAAAGCTTGAAAAAAGAATATAAATCACTACGTGCCAAGCCCTTTTTATGTTGTATATTTTCACATTTCAATGGCAATGCACTGGTTCGTGATCCGATTTGCACGTGGCTACATATCTATGCTCCGGCCGCAGTATACAATGCAGCTGGAGCATTGATATGTATCTTCCACGTGGAACAAAAGTAATTGGGCAGGGAGATTTTTTGAGACGAGAACTGTAGTTTTAGAGCGTGATAATAATACAGAAATCGGAGAGACAGGTGTCCGCGTCAAGCGAAACGCCTTGAACCAGTCGGTGCATATTGCTTTCGAATTTCAACAATAGAAACGCCCATTTTACGAAGGAGCTCTACAGCAACACTGCAAGATGGTTTCCGGATGGAAATGAGCTCAAAAGGAAGCTTGTCGCAGTTGACCACAGGGATTTCTTCGATGTGAAAAAGTTTTGAACGAGCACGAAGTGCATCGACTAAACAAAATTTTGAACAAAAAAAGCATACATGTAGTGCAATACGCACCTGAAAAGGGGGGTGAAAAGAAAGGAAAATATTTGGATATGAAAAGTGGTCCGGGTTGGGGGACACACGTGTGAATAATTGCACAGTTTTAATTTTTAATTATTTTATTTTATTTAGTTAATTAGTTGGCATTAATTTTGCTGACATTAGATTAGATCTAGGATCTAGCGCCGCGTGCTACTGTAGTGGCTCCGGCGGGGCGACATATACCTTAGCCCTCTGACGACGAAGTCAGTAAAGGTAACCCGAGTTGCCAGAGTCTGATATCGCCTTGGTTGAAGTCCGTCTTTTACAAGACATTTCCTTTCACTACAGATTACTTTATCCTTTGCGCTCGGGGGTCCCCTTTTTCCTTACCAATTTTCCTTTATTTCTTTATCCTAATTTCCCTTAATCTTGAGTTGGTCCCACCTTGTAGGATTGCGATCCGCAACGTGACGTCATTTGCTATCGGGCTTTTGTGTTGGTGCACCAGTGGTGCTTTTCTCAGTGTTGGTTCCATTGGAATCTGGTTGCGACCGATCCGTTGTTGGTACTTTGCCATCGGGCAGTACGACGGTGTAGCGCTGCTACGTTTTCTTCTTTCCCGACGGGCTATGTTGCGACGTCCCCGTCGAAGACCTTATCAAGGGTATAAGGTGTACAAGGCGCTCTTCGAGCATTGGATTTACGACCCATCGGACCTGGTTTACTCTAACACTCCTCCGAACTCGTCGAGCAGCTGCCTTTACAAGTCTCTACCACCATTTACCGATCCCGGGCTGGGCCCTTCTCTTTGCCCCCCCTTATCAGGGATCCGAGCTACTGCGGGCCGCAAACCCGCTTAAAGAGGACAGGGAGCTTCGAACACTCCGTAGCGCTGTGCCGTTGGCAGTTGTTGTTTTTGTTGCTGTTGTTTGTGTTGGACCGTTGGACCTTGGTCTCTGCCTGACAGCCGCATTGCACTACAATACACAGGTAGAATTCATCTTCAACCACGGTCCCACCACCACAGTAACCGGTGTGCACAAGAAAGCCGGCGATGGGGCACCGCTGGGGTCAGTGCTACCGGTTTTAATCCAGGCCGGGAGGAAAATGATCAAGATAAGCGCCAGACTTGTTCGCAATATTGTGATTACCAATGACGACAAGGCAACTTGGAAGTCGTTAAGCAACATAATTGAAGTGCTCCGTGATTACTATTCTTCGGTTTTCGACAAACAGTATTCTATTTATGGCCCATCACTTCTGCGCAGCCTTCGATACTGTGAAGAACAAGAGCTTCACTGCGAGTGAAACCCGAAACGTGTGTTCAATTATCACCCCAGACTCTCTGGGATTCTTCTTCTAGCTTGGCCGGCAAAATTGAAACTGTCTGAAGGCGGGCATGAACCCCTGTGACTAAACCACGAGAGCATACCGAGCTGCATGAACATCCGATCACTATTCACAGACGCCAGGTGAAGCAAAGGGTCCCAGTGGCCGAATAGGGACCTGGAGATGTTATCTTGTTCTATGAAAACCTTCTGCGCAAAAGTTGTGCTTGCTTATTTACAAATGCAAGAGTGTTCTTTGAATTTATTCCAACAGAGAAGGCTAAGAAGGGTTTCAACACTCACCATGAGAACGACACGTTTTACGTTTCGATCATTTGATATTGTGTACTGCGTATGTTCATTTCGTGGCAAACTCATCAATAAGAGGCGAAAATTCTTCCGATTTCTGTCGAATTCGTTGTAAATGCAATTTTTTGCATGCATTTAGTGGAATTTCTCAGAGATTTCCTTCAAGACAGCCATTGGAAATTCGTCTCTCTTTCCAAGCACCTCTTTTGGATCAAATCCTTCAAGATCAATATATATTGATATATATTAAAGAGTACTCTTTCTATAGAAAGAGTAGTCTCATCGTCGCTGACGTGTCCGCGCTTTTTGGTCGCGGCTGTTTTTCCTTCGTCTTGATCACAGACGACTCTTTTCATTCGCATGCCGAACTTCGTGCAGCTTCATCTAATGATTTCGTAGTGCTCTCGCCAGAAAACGCTCTATTTTGCGCTTGCCATATCCTATACTGCCCATATCGACCGCCAGTACATCAAAAAGGAGTTTAGTTCAAACGGCCCGATGAGCTCGTTCCAGAGACCTCTCCAGTTCATCAATGAGATGTTCAAATATTCTGAAGCGGCATGTTTTCGCCGCCCTCAGATGGTAATTTAGATAGTTTATACTTATTTTGGAGTGACCAATGCAAGTGACTCCGAGCGCTCGAGCTCCCAAATGGAGGGGAGGTGGAAACCTTTCGATAATATAGTCAACGTCAATAGAACTCAGCGGGACTGGTTTATTACCTTCTTTTTGAATGACGTCGATTGCAGTTCGCAACTGGCTGAGTTTCGCCAAAACTGATCTTGGAGAAGGTTTCGGATCGAGCGTTGCAGTATACTGATGTGCAAACAAAAGGTCAGCCTCCGTGGAAAGTGTTTCCTCCCTCTTGGTGTTAGTATTAATTTTGACACACTGCGCAACCACTCTCGTCAACCCAGATGCTTGTACTGCTTCGAACTGCTGATGCCCCTGAATAACAGGTGAGCGGCCTCGTCTAACTTTCCACAAAAGGATAGGATCGCTCCGACGAAATCCGGAACCTTGAAGCTCCTTGCTGATCTCAGTCACGTTTGTTTCAGTGGATGGTCGTAGCCTCTGACCAGATTTCAGAAGCTCCGCACATACTGATACGGGCTTCCTTTGAAAAACGGCATCGCGGACCTTCTCTTCAATGAAAACATCCCAGTAGTTTCTTCTTTTCTCTCGTGACATGGCACATCACAAATGTCAAGCTCGATGT
The DNA here is from genome assembly GCF_000350225.1 of Chondrus crispus. Lineage (NCBI taxonomy): Eukaryota > Rhodophyta > Florideophyceae > Gigartinales > Gigartinaceae > Chondrus > Chondrus crispus. The sequence goes on from NW_005179228.1 coordinate 50,060, forward strand.
GCTTCACAAATAGTACTTGTGTGACCAATTGGTTGCGTAACAGGTGGAGTTGAGCATGTGGGAGTGTGGGCCCGGCGGCTTGGTGGGCAGTGAGACCGATAGTGAGGCATGACAAGCCAGACGCGTCTCAGATGTTTGGTATGCAGCGGGGCGTCTCAACAGAAGGGCACTCCATATTGAAATGATCCTGTAGTCTTTGAATGCTCGTGCTTACGACGAGTCGGGTGAACGGTGAGGTTTGTGAGGTTAGACGTTTGTAGATGTCGGTGCAGCGGCTTGGAGTGGATATCAGCGCGGCAACTTGGTGCGGATGTCGGCTTAGCGGTTTGGCGAGGAAGTCAGTGCGGCTGCTTTGCGTGTATATCGGCCTGGAGGCTTGGGGTGGATGCCGGCTCGGAGACGGCGGCTTGCAGCGGATGTCGGCGCGACGGCTTGGTGTGGATGTCGGCTCGGCAGCGGCGGCTTGGCGTGGATGTCCGCACGGCCGTTTGGTAGGCTGTCTGATGAGATAAGCCGCATACGTCCCAGATATTCTATGTGAGGTGGGAGGCTTCGGTTGTGATGAAAGTTTCACTCGGAATGTTCATGTGGTTGTTGTTTTGTTGAGCGCACGAGGGTTCACGTGGGAGCGTCTCAATAGCGCTCGAATCCCTCTTCCGTGGATTGCTGGGCCAAAGTGTACGTGTCCAGCATCTTTGGGTTTCACGAGCCTTCGTGAAACGTTATTTCCGATTCAAATAAGGCATTTTGGATGTTCTATCTGTTTTCTTTTCGCACAGGCGTACATATGCGTATGGCTTTTCCGTGAACTTTCCACGGACACGCATCGCAGATAGTATGATCCCGCTTTGATTTATCTTCATCAACAAATTACTATCAGAGCACAATTGAAGCCCATGACGGAGGCTGTTTCATTCATTTCTCCGCCTGCTTCTACTCCCCATCGACAAGTCCGACCTGTTTCCCTATTTGCAACGCCTTTCATTCTGCGAGAAGTAAAAAAAGGGTCCGTATGAAAGAGCCAAAAGCTTAAGAGCGGTACAATGTTCGAACAGTTTGGTTAGCCGGTGACAGAGCGTAGATATGAAATTACATAATTGCTGGACTCGATTGCGGATGGTACAATGCGGGTACACTGTAAGCGTCATCACTACGGTCAGTGAGGCAACGTATTGGCACGTACAAAGTTCCTTAGGTTGTGAATGCGGGCGTCAAGTTTGCAAATAAACGCTCCCTACCGGTTACGTACGTCGGCTTCAAAAAGAGTTTGTATCAAAGTGAGCTACCGCAAGAAGTTTACGAAGAGCATCAAGGGAAGTGATGACTCACCTTTCTCTGCAGATAAATTCGTTCCTTTCGTGAACACCCGTTCGCCTCTATACTCGTGGTCACCTCTGCAAACAGCCGTGCCGACAGCACCACCCCGTTCCTCCCAAAAAGAGAAGATACTTCACAGAAGTGAACACGTGTAACGCGCGGTCCCCTTTTTGGTATTGGTGTTCTTTGCGATGCATGCATCGCGAGTCCTAGACGTTTCCGCGGAAACAAAAAGGAAACAAAAAGAAAGGTTTTTATTCCAATTCCTGAAAAAAATTGAATACATTACAGTGTATTGGGGTGTGACTGTACAGTATGAGCCTTTCGGGCGGATTGGCGCCAAGACTTGGGTTCAACTTATGACCTGAACAGCACGCCATCCTGTGCTGTTGACATCACCATGGCCTGCGTATCATCACTGTTCTCAATTGCGCGCAAGTACAATTCCGTAGCGCGAATTGCATTCGCCTCGACTTCCTCCGCACCATCTACCAGCAGATTGGCGAGAAGCACCATGGAACCAACATCGTCGTGTTCCTCAATCGCATCCTCAAACAGTTTCACAGCGTGCGGTGCGTCCCGCACAACACCGTCTCTTCCATCCCTTGTCGTGCACTACAGCGACGTGTGGCGGCTGTAGGCAGAGCGACGCGCGTTCGTACGCGTAAGGGAATTCGGGAGACCACCCGGTGGATGACCGGAACCGGGATCCGGGCGCGGCTTGCGCGGTAGAAAAGTAGACTTAGAGTCAGCTATGAAGAGGAACAATTAAAGGAAAAACAGAACTAACAGAGCGGACAGCACAGTAGGTAAGGTAGCGCTCGCGCGGTTGGCCCGACGCGCGGGGAAGGCAGTTGGGATTCCAGGGGTGTAGCTGGCTCGGTCGGTATGGGCGAGCCAGTACCGAGTCGAGGCTACAACCTGGAATCCAGAAACCAAGGTAAAAGACCCGAGGCTTCGTGCCTCTTTACTTTGATGATCGGGTTGACTATATAGTCCCCGGTCGCCGTAATGGCGAATCTAAATTATACTGTAAATTAGAATAACTAGGAAATAACGGGTGTAGCCCTGAGGGGACCAAGTACAGCCCCTATAGGCCCTATGGGTGGCGGAGGGATTACACGTGTCCACCGGGAGGTCCGGTAGAGCGGCAGGGGGGTCCACGTGTACCCGTGGTACACGTGGTGGTGGCGAGCGCGATTTTGGCGGGATTAGGACAGCTGTCCCGGTACCGAGTACAGTGCACTACAGATCCCCCTTCTTAGAAAAACACGCGTCCTCGTATGTATGTAGGGTAGAAATATCCGCCAACTGAGGCAGCGGCGCTGACGTGGCAACCGTGGTAGGAAGAGAGGGGACGTGGGCGGCGAGGTGGACCAGCGAGCGACGAAGAGTCGGTCCGTTTTCCCCTTTCTTCCGTTTTCTGCGGGCTTGAAGTTCCAAACTGACCCAGCTCTGGAGCTTCCCTGTCATTTCGAATTTCCCTTGTCCTACCTTCCTCGAGCCCCTTCCTTCCCCTTGTGTGCCGCCTCAGGTTCCACGACGCCGCTACAGCGGCGATCAGCAAGCGCTTCGGTCAGCGGGGAGACGCGGTTCATTGTCCAGTAAGACGAGCGATGGAACGATTCCATAATCCGTATGGAGAACCGGAGAGGACAGGAGACGAAGGCTGGAACGAGTGGCCAGCACCACGTGAGTTGCGGGGTAGGACGCTGGCAAACGCCCCGCTACTGTTCGAACGTGCGCCATTCCTAAATGCGGCGGGTTTACGGGACAGTCCCCTGATCTGGGCCTATGCGGACGTGACAGGGGCTCTTCCCGGGGGGCTCAGCTTACGTGCTGTATGGTCTTGTGATTTTTCCTTCCGCCTCGCGGTGGAGGAGGAACACGTGTGGCCGAAGTATCGCCGCGACGGGCGGGTTCGACGCCAGACGTACATGGCGGCTTTGGAGCGTCGCCTCGCGAGAACGGCGTGTAACCGCCCGATCCCTGTCGAGTGGGACTTCGACACATGGGCGTACCGCACTGAGGGGGATCAGGGGTACGTCGCCAATTCAAGGCGTGTGTTGGACAAATTTCCAGAGCGTATCGAGGAGCCGGCTGTTGACTACTTGTCATGGGACAAGCCAATTCTCCCCTCGCGTTTCGAGGAGTATGTAGAACGGGAGAGCAACCCGGGTTATTACGACAAGCTCAAGTTTGGGCGTCGGATGAGAAACGCTCTTGGAATTTTCGTGGCGTATGAGTCGATCGAGGCGACGAACTTCCAGCCTCGATCCCGATACGAGCGGTATCCGCAGATACCGCCGTGGTTTTCGCAGTACGAAGTCGCTGCGGACTTCCTTGCGGAGATTCCACCTTGCTTGGTGTATTTCCGCTTGAGTCTCAATGACTCGCCGCGTTCGCCTCGCTGGATGATTTTCCTTAGCGAGTGGATCGCAATTGTTGCGAAACGGTTCATATGGTCATCCGTCGATGGACGACTATATGTGTTACCGACCATGGTCACTAAATGGTTGCGCAAGTTGAACTTGGATACTGTACTGGGCGGAGCATGGGTGTCCGATCAGCTACATGCGCTGTTAGAAATCCATGACAAGGTGGATTGGCCGCCCGTACCGTGCGGTCAAGGGCATCATTACGACCGTATGGACCCGGCGAACGCATCGCCGGGGAGGCGTGAGGACGTCGGAGGGCCGGGTCCAGAAATTGGATCCGGTTTGATTCGGTGACTTTTAAAAGTCTACAGCCCGAACTGATGCACGGCCAGGCAGAGCCGCTGACACCAGCTATTGAAGCGCCGCTGACTGTCGGGGGAGGCCCCGCGGAGGTACATCGCAGCGAGCCCAGGTCGCCGGATGCGTCTTCGGTGGCACGGCGTAGATTGTTTGCCGAATTGGGCGTCTCAGAGGACGAGTTACCGAAGTTGGTGAATAACGCCGAATTTGTGGCGGGTGTGAAACGTCTCAAGGCGGCGGCAGACGCGGGTGCTACCGCGCCCGTAACGGACACCCCGATGGTAGTGGAGGTCCCGAGCGTGGAGGTGGCGCCGACCGTTGTGCAGACTCCTGTAGCAACGAAGACCGAAGGTAACCCGGTCGACTCCGACGGGGGGTCGGTCCCTTTGGATGCCCCGGCTGCGCCGGTGGCCGGTGTCGAGGAAGACCTCGTCGATTATTAATAATTGGGGCAAGTCCGGTTTGTGCCCTCATAGGGGCACCCCGTGTTAACGCGAAACGCGCATGTCGACAACGAGAAGGTAGTTTAGGGTAGTCAATAAAACGGGTCCTCTTCTCCTCTCGATCGCCATACCGAGGCGCGTTCTGTCGCGCGACGGCGCTTGGGGGTCACTTGTGGGGGCGGCGAGCACGGCGATGGGCATGACGGGCGGGGCCGAGTCGTGGTGACGAAGACGTCCGCCTGAGACAGCGTGGTAGCCTCAATGGTGGCTAGCGCGCACGGCGAGTCGAGCGACGAACGGGAACGGCGCGGCGATAGTCTGAGTCATTCATACCTGCCCGTCCAGTCAGCCGTGCCTCCTCCTGAGGGCTCTTATTATACCCAGCGGGAGACGTTCGCGGCGATAGGGCTATCTGAGGCGCCGATACGTCGCACTGGATCATTCTCCTACTTGACAGAGATCCTGGTCGCCTCTGCGGAGCACGCGGCCTGCAACTGCGACATCGGGGAGGGGGTCTTGCGTACCCCGAGAAGGAGACGCACCCCCCGGTTGGGTCGCCGTTGGAGCCGTTTGCGGGGTGGCGATTGCCGGTCGCGAGGATAGTGGCACTGAAGGGGGCGACAGTTCCTGAGGTCGATCATCGCTCAGGGTCCATGAGAGGTCGATAGGATGCGTCCGACACTTCGCGGTCCTTACACGACCTCTGTACTCGAAGGGCTTTTCCCGGCATGAGCACTCGGCCAGAGCCGATATCGCGCACAGCGTACCACTGAGGTCTTATGAGTCCCCCACCGGTATTGACAGCCCGAAACGACGCGAGTCATTCGCACCCTATCGTCGGTGGCTTCTTTCCGTCGTTGGGAGGTCGTCGACCACTTCTCGAAAATTCCCCGGCGCAAGGTCGGTGACCGGGCGGTAACGCTCTCCGAAGGACCGAGGTCCTTCGCTTCCAGCGCGGGGATCGGTTCGGGCGTACCATGCTGCAAGGAGACCGTGCGGCCGCGGAGCAGTACGTCACGTCTCTCGGGAGGGCGTGTCATCAACGTAGTTCAGTGAATTCTTCCCCTTGAAGGCGGTCGCACAGCTTGAAGCTGAGGATCGAGAAATATCACGTGGCCCTAGAGGGAAGCTCCCCCTCGAGGGTTTTGACAGTACGCGGCATCCAGCGAGGTGGGAAGGTCAGTCTAATTATCGGGCCGTCCTTCGGTGTGTCATCCTGAGGGAAAATTACGACACCCGTCGCGGGGCGGTGGGGGGATGTTTAGTTGTCGACCCCGACGCTACCGGGGGTAGACCAGAGCTGGAGGTTTGGTGTGGGGAGACGTTTGCGTCTACAGAACCGCAAGACGGTATTGTAGTCGATGTAGTTCGCGGGCTCCCAGGTGTCGTCTTCGGCAGTATACCCATACTGCGGGACTCGGAAAAGCGGCATTCCGTCCGTTCCCGGTTTATGTCCGGTGAGGGCCTCGACCACGTAGGTCTTGGGGTCCTCGTACGTCAAGGGGGGCCGTTTCGTCGCCTCGGAGGGCCTGCTTGGCGCGCGTTGTGGGGAGGCCTCAACCGCGAGTGGCGGGGGAGGAGGACGTACCGAGGCAATGAGGGGAGGGTAACCGAAGGTACACATAGACGCTAAGTTCTCGATGTGCTCCCCGGCGATCTCTCTTGTACTCGGTAGTGTTTCCGTGTGGCTGCGCGTGAGATTCGTGACCACCGCCGGTGCGGAGGTCTCGGACGGGCGGATTTTCTTTTGATTTTTCGCAGGGTCCCGTCTCCACGTGTCACGAGACTTTGCGGTGAAGGTACATGTTTGCTCGCTCGGCGACTTGTCGCCTCTCGGGCCGGGATCCGCTTGCAGAGGTCGTGGTGATTTCGGTCTCGTCTCCCCGGTACGTTGGTGGCGAGGCCATAGCCTGGGAAGAGAAGGTGCCGTCTGTATCCCGGTTTGTCCACCCGTAGAGCCAAAACTCAGAGTCAATTTGGATATGATCCGGGGGTGCGAGTCGCCTCGGAGGGCGTCTATTAATCCCGAGGTAGGGGGGCTCCCTGTGGGCTGGAGAATTGATTTTGACCTTGAAGTTCGTGTTGCTTTCGCGGCATGCGTCGAGTTTTCGATCTCGTTCTTATCGCGAGTAGTGTCTTGGTCCTCGGGATCTGTTGTCTTTGGCGGAGATCTATTCGGGTTACCTATGTCGAGGTCTTCTCTCAGCTGACGGGGAGGTGCCCCGGCGGGGAGGAAGGTAAACGCGTCGCCGTCGGCCGGCGTAGGTGACGAGTGTTCGGCGTCGGCGTGTATGGTCCGTAGAGGGGGAGCCTTCACAATGCGGTCTCTCGAGACTCTATCTTTCAGGCCTGTAGTCCGGACGATGGTCACTGTATGCTCGTCGAGCGCCACCACCGGGAACGGGCCTTCTGTCCGTGGGGCTAACTTGTTATTGACCCGGTCGTTATCCGTCTTCTCATCCACTCGCAGGAATGTCTCTCGCTCGATGAGGACTTGATCACCAACCGAATATTGTGGTGTCGGCGTCTGTAATCTCGTATCGAAATCGCGTTTATATCGGTCCTGACCAGCTAGTAGCGTGTCGCGGGCTGTTGACATTAGCCCGCGTAACCACGTTAAGAAACGGGGCTTATACTGCGTCCGCGAGGCATCCTGTTCCATTGTAGGGGTTTGTTGGATGGAAAGCGGCGACGGCGTCCGGGATAACACAAGATCAAACGGCTTCATGCCGATCATGCGATTCACGGTACAATTGTAACCGTAGGTTAGCGCGTCCGTGAACTGGTCCCAATCGCGTTGGTTGTCGGCTAGGTAGTGCCGTAGTGAGGACACCAGGGTGCGGTTGAACTCCACTTGTCCATTAGCTTGTAGGTGATAAGCTGTGGTGAACACGCTTTCGACGCGAAGGATTTTCCACACGGCAAGGAAGAACCTTGACGTGAATTGACTCCCATTGGCGAGAGTAGCTTCACTGGGGCTCCGTATACGAAGACCCAGTGTGTGACGAACGCCTGGGCAACGGTCTCGGCGGGAATTCTCTTAAGCGGCACCGTTCCGGTCAGCTTTGAGTAACGATCAGATATTACCAAGAGGTATCGATTGCCTCTTGGCGTTCTGGGGAGTTCGCCTAGGATGTCAATAGCGATAAACTCCAAGGGTCCCATCGGGGGGAACGTTTTCAACTTCGCGTTGTGCTTACGCAATTTAATGCGAGCTTTCGCACAGTCGGAGCACCTTCTGACTGTGGCGTATGCGTCGACGGACATACTCGGCCAGTAGTACCGTTGTCTTAATGTGTAGAACAGACGCCTGCCTCCGAGATGCCCGAGGCGGCGGGGTAATGCGCCATATACAACACTCGCTCTCGCAGAGTGGTTGGTACGACGATTTGCTCAACACCGTCAAGGTGCGCTTTCCGACAAAGTACCCCTTCCTTGTTCATGAAGAACTTGGAAGGGCGAATTTGGGCCACACCCTCCCCCTTCTTAAGATGGGAAGCGATCTCCTTACAGAACGGGTCAGAGTGTTGGGCGAGTACAATCTCGTCGTGTGTAATTGCGTCCTTGGAAGCCGGGGGGCGAGGGCGAAGCATCCGTCGTGAATGTCGTCGTCCCACTCCTGGGATTCTACTTCCGGCTTGTCTTCGTGAAACTCCAAAACGGAGAAGCACGGTATTTCTTTGTCGATGGGGACGGTTGTGCCCCCTGTAGACGGTATTCGACTGAGGGCGTCGGCGAAACAGTTCTTGATGCCCTTCACGTACGTGACGTCGAAGTCAAACTCGGCTAGGCGCGAGCGCCACCGTGCTAGACGCCCGCTTGCATCGGCGAGATTCATTAACCAGCGAAGGGAATGATGGTCGGTGTTAACCGTGAATCGCTCGCGTTCCAAGTAGGGACGCAGCGTCTGAATGGCCCATACAATGGCCAAACATTCTTTCTCCGTCGTGGATTAATTCCTTTCCGCCGACGAGAGCGTTCGCGACCAGAACCGACAGGGCATCTGTTACCATCCTCGTGTTGCTGTAATAACGTGCAACCGAGTTGGGCGTCGGGTGCATCCGTGTCGAGGGAACACGGTAGTCCCAGCCGCGGTAGTTGCAATACCGGCGGGGAAATCAGGCAAGTCTTCAGATCTTCGAAGGCAGACCTGCGGTCTTCGTCCAGTTCGGGGAGCCGATCGGGCTCTCCCTTCTTAAGTATGGACGTTAATAGCGCCGCAATCTTGGCGAAGTGGTCGACGAAACGTCGGTACCCGTTACACATACCCAGAAACGAGCGAAGCTCGGTCTGGGTTCGTGGCGGCTTGGCCTCGGCTAGAGCCGAGACATTCTTCCGGTGGACATGAAGTTCCCCGGGTCGAATGATGTGACCCAGGTACTTCACGGAGTCCTGAAAGAATTTGCACTTGTTCAATTTCAGTGATAACCCCTCTTGTTGTAACGCAGAGAGAATAACCTTGACATCCTTGAGGTGAGTTTCATAATCCTTCGAGAATATGATAATGTCATCTAGATAGATGAGGCAGCTCGTCCATCGGTATCCGGAGAGGAGAATGTCCAGCATCTGTTGGAATGTGGCGGGCGCGTTCATTAGCCCGAACAGCATTCGGTTAAATTGATAAGTACCGGCATGACACGTGAACGTGGTTTTCGGAAGGTCATCTTCTGCATTGGGGATTTGCCAAATAACCCGAGTTACAATCTAGAGTTGTGAACACGTTCGCTTCGCCGAGCGAGTCCAGGCACTCGTCCATCCGAGGAATCGGGTAAGTGCCCCGTACTGTCATCGCGTTCAAACGTCTGTAATCGACGCAAAAACGGAGGGATCCATCCGGTTTGGGGATGAGGACCACCGGAGACGCCCACTCTGATTGTGATCGGGAGATGACCCCGCTTGAGATCATCTCATCTACGGCGTCTTGTTCGGCTTGTCGAGACCGTGGTCCAGCCCGATATGGCTAACATCGAAACGGCTTCGAGCCGCGGTTGAGTTCGATCCGGTGCTGCGTAGCCCGGACTTCCCCGAGGTCGCCACTCCACATACGGGAGTACGGCGTAAGCATGTCACGTACGCGAGTGCGGACGTGCGACGGCAGATTTTGGAGGGAGACAGCGTCAACCTCTTGGGGTTCTTCCTTCGACGAAGCCTGGAGGAGCTTCTCCCCCTTATCAGATTGGGGCTTGTCCCCTTCTCTAAATTCCGCTGCTAGGAGGGCGTCGAGAGGCATCGCGGTGCGTATCATGGCACGCGGATGAGGGGTAACGTACCCCAGCACCTGGTTCTTCGAGAGGCGCTTGGGGACGGAGGCGAAGTTGGCTACCGAGACCTTGAACTCTCGAAGTGCGGTGATGTGCGCGACCCCATTCGACAGGGAGACGCGGTGTTTCGCATATAGCTGCGGGTTGGGTTCCAGTACGGAAAGACCCGTACGACCGTTGGTCACATGCACCCAGACTTGCGTCCCGGGTTGTATGATAACCGGACGAGAAACCTTGAGTTTGGGGAAAACTCGACCCGGGTCGTTTTCATACTCCTGCTCCAAGGGAAGCGGAGGTGCTTCGGCTCGACGAGTTGCCGGTTTTCTCACGATGGGGACTTTCGTCCCATCATCGAGCTCAACCACCTTCCGACGTGGATAGATGGCCTCGACAAACTTGTCGTTAAAGTCACAGCCCAGGATGACGGGGGCTGCCAGACGCTCGCACACGATGAACTTGCATTTTATGGTGCGAGTTGCTAGTAGAACAACGAGGGTGATGGACCCGCTCGTTCGTAACGGCCGCCCGTTCGCGTTGGCGATAGTCGGGACTTCCCCCGGTTCGATTAAGCTCTCCCATCCTTTGGGCAGGGTTTCGGCGCGGACAAAATTGGAGCCGGCACCCGTGTCCAGATGGTGAGTTGACGCACCATGATGGAGGAGGTGAGCCCAAGGTCGGCGTTGACCTTGTAATTACGTCGAGACAGTGTACAAACTGGCTCGACGGCCTTGTCATCGGGGGAGCCCCTCCCGTCGGTCAGCAGTATTATGAAACTTGCTCTCAGATTGACCGCCACAACAGGTCGACCGTCGGCGGAGCGTCCACATGCCCGTCGGATCGGGGTTGGAGGGACTCGCTTGGCGAGCGTGTTTCCGTCCCAAGACGCGGATCGCCGGCTTCGGGGGCGGAGGTGACGCGGTATCCCGCAATGGAATGTCAGCGATTTTCAGCTGTGGGTCTCTTAGTTTTTCGGCGGTGCGGTCTTGCCGCTCGGGGGGCTTGACTTCTCCGAAGCGGAGGGAGAATTCGACGGCAAGACGGGTGCGATCAGCCGATTAGCCTGGAAACTGAGGAGGGCTACGGCGCGCAAGTACGCGTCTGCCGGAACACGGGCCTTCTGTGCCGCCGTGAGCTTCTCAAAATTATGAGGGACGAGCGACACATCGCGCACATTCATGCTACAGTCGGGGTTAATATGATCGCCGACTTTGTATCATGTGTAGCAGATGATTTGCGAGGAAGATGTCTTCATGTCCGGGGTTCCCTCTCGACGGGCCCAACCGGGAGACTTCTCGCGCGGTCTCGGAAGCCGGGGCGGGTCCTTGTAGGTCGGCCGCCGCTCTCCGTAGAACAACGAATCCTTGTCGTTGAATGAGTATCCCTCGGTGGGAAATGACGGTGACCCAGCTGCGGCGGCGAATGGCTCGTCATTGGAGAGGAAGTTCTCGGCGTCCAGGCCGGTATGATAGCTCGGGGTCAGACCCGCGGTTGTCGATGAGGGCATACTGCCTGGCATCGCCAACACTTCCTTAGCGGCGGGTCTCGCGAAGTCAACGCGTCCTCTCGCCCCAGCCGTCTGCGCGCGGTAGGCCGCCCCTTGAGCGCGGGCTTCGGCCACCGTGTCCTCGAATGAGGATCCGGGCCGATTCTCCCTTGCTTGGAGCACCAACGGCTTGATCGCCGGAAGGAGGCCCTCTATGAACAAGGTAGTGCGTTCATAGGGGGAATGGATGTCCCCACACCGCGCGAGGGCGGTTAACATACGAGTCGCATACTCGGTCTCAACTTCGCCGCGTTTTTGGCGTAAATCCAGGATTACAGAGAGCGCTTGCTCGATCTGAATATTCGTAGCATACGTACGAAGCAACCAGTTCACTGCTGCTGGCCACGACGCAATCCCTTGATTGCGTCGGAAATATCCTCGATGGGATTCATATGCCTCCTTCGCCGGCGGGTTGAGGAGATGCGGCAAGGCCATGAGAGCCATTGCCTCCGACATTTCTGCGTTGTCGAAATTCTCCTTACATCTAGCCAGAAAGCTGATGACTTTGATCGGGTCGGAGCCGTTAAACTTGTACTCTCCCATAGCGGCGAGGAGATATTGCACGCGCTTGCGCGTCGTGGCGTACACCTTTGCATCGACGGTGGGGTCGGTGTTCACGAGACGGTAAGCTCGATAATTACACGCGCCTCGGAAGCGGTGTTTTGTCGGTTTCTACACCGTGACACCCTTCGCCCTAGAGCGGAAGGTCGGTTGTGGTACTGTGAAGGCCTCGGCTTCGGAGTCCGAATCAGAGTCGGATTCTGAAGCTGAGGGCGGGGATCCACCCGAGTAACCGGAGAAGTCCTCCTGGTCAGGTCGGCTTCCGTGGCCGGACTTGTGACGGCGGCCTTCGGTCTTGACCTTCTTGTCGCTGGACGATCTTGGCGACGGGCCTCGAGCTGCCGCTAGGTACGGAATAAGATTCCGTTGTCCCTCCATCGTCAGGCGATCGGGGAGCGGAATCCCGGCGGCCGTGAGAGCCGATTTGGTGACGTCGGCGAACAGTAGATTTTCGTCCAACGGTTGTAACGCATGTAACTGCGGGTTAGATCTTGGCTTCGACGCGGTCGACTCGTCTTGTCTAGCGGGGACGGGTCGTGTTTGCGCCGATTACAAGGCGAGGTTACGCCGACAGAGGTCGTTGACTTCCTGCGTCAGGCGATTTACTTCCTCCCGTAGAGGAAGGAGCGTCTTGTCGACGGTGGACCGGAAGTCCTTCTGCCACGCTCGAGTGAGAACGCCTTCTAGTGCGGAGAGGCGATCACGTCCCTGTTGGGACTGTACCTTCGCCTGAGCGGCGACCATACCAGCAACAAGGCTGTCCAACATCTCGCGTATCTTCGCAGTGTGCGAGTTGAGTTTCTCCTCGATTAAGTTGAGAGAGAACCTCTCGGCTTCACGGAGGCCTTCGGGGCGGTTCCGCGTGATCCACGCCGCGACGGGCGCTGGGACGTCTCTCGGACGAGTGTCATGGGACGACTCGGAGCTGGTCACCATGGCGAATACACCTACGGTCGGTGCGTGAGGGAAAGGCGCAGGGAGGAGAGATAGAAAGAAAAAGTGGGTCAGGGAAGAAAGAGGACACTCGGATGCACGAGAGTATCGACTGTTTCTAGGTCGGGAGACCAAAATGTCGTGCACTACAGCCACGTGTAGCGGCTGTAGGCAGGGCGACGTGCGTTCGTACGCGTAAGGGAATTCGGGAGACCACCCGGTGGATGACCGGAACCGGGATCCGGGCGCGGCTTGCGCGGTAGAAAAGTAGACTTAGAGTCAGCTATGAAGAGGAACAATTAAAGGAAAAACAGAACTAACAGAGCGGACAGCACAGTAGGTAAGGTAGCGCTCGCGCAGTTGGCCCGACGCGCGGGGAAGGCAGTTGGGATTCCAGGGGTGTAGCTGGCTCGGTCGGTATGGGCGAGCCAGTACCGAGTCGAGGCTACAACCTGGAATCCAGAAACCAAGGTAAAAGACCCGGGGCTTCGTGCCTCTTTACTTTGATGATCGGGTTGACTATATAGTCCCCCGTCGCCGTAATGGCGAAGCTAAATTATACTGTAAATTAGAATAACTAGGAAATAACGGGTGTAGCCCCGAGGGGACCAAGTACAGCCCCCATAGGCCCTATGGGTGGCGGAGGGATTACACGTGTCCACCGGGAGGTCCGGTAGAGCGGCAGGGGAGTCCACGTGTACCCGTGGTACACGTGGTGGTGGCGAGCGCGATTTCGACTTGACGTTCGGGATTATTGATAAAGTAGGGTGACAAGTAACCGCGGTCAAATTGCATACCTTCAACGACATCAAGCTCGTTTGCCAGTGATTTGCCGTCTTCTACTGTAATCACACCTGCTTTGCCGACCTTTTCCATCGCCTCAGAGATAAGGGTGCCGATTTCGGGGTCAGAGTTGGCTG
>NW_005179228.1:63875-84717 GCF_000350225.1 Chondrus crispus
CGCGCTGTAGTGCCCTGTACTCGGTACTGGAACAGTTCCAGTACCGATTACAGTGCACTACATCCCTTACTAAGATTGCTGGGTTGAACATAGCGTCGCAATCATGAGCCTTCTCGATGGAGTTCTCGAACAACTCGGCAGCGCAAGCTGGATTTGCCTCCACCCCCTCTGGGCCTTCCGTTAGCATTAATGGTAACGGAAGGCCCAGCAAACTTTTGCCGCGGTTGACCATTGCGCCGCTGTGACCGTGCTCCCCTCAAAAACTACCCTTCACCCTTCAAGGGTAGCTCGTACTTATCATCACTTTACCAATACAAGCCCCGGAGAGCATGAGACAGGACGAGAAGGCGGCCTCCGAGCAGAGCAGCATCGCCAGTCGTCAGCATGCCAACGACGGTAACACTGTGTTCAGGCTAGGCAACCTAGCGAGGGACGGACGGGATGGAGTAGAAAACGATGCCGCAGGCTCTGTGAAGCTGTACGAGGCCGCAGTATTCCGCTGTTTCCCTCTCAAGACGTACATGTACGCCCCTTGCCATGCTCGGTGTGTTTTTCACCCAACACGCTCTCCCATTCCCTGGCACATCTCTCAACCGACACCTTTCTTCTCTCCGGTCTCCCGACGCTTTCTCTCCTCGCAAACGTATTTGCGGTCTCACAAAGGCCTCTTTTTGGCACCCCCGGCAATCTCGGAAACACCCGTGGCGTTGCTTTCACCTTTCTTACGGCCATAATACACTTCTTTCTTCTGTCAATCTCTTCCGCCTCTTCCCCTGCGCCTGCATCTACTCCCACGGCCACGACTCGCGCACACCTTCCAGCTTCCCGCCCAAAAGCGGGAGCTCGGTCGCACGTAAAACGGAAAATTCCATCTTGTAAAAATCGATTTTTGGTCGTGTAGGGGGCGGGCATGGCCGAAGGAATGGCTCCTCGACCTCTCCGGGCTTGGCTCCGACGCCGATGAGGACGCATCCGCGGGAGGCGACGCCCTTGTCGTAGGGATCTGCCGGCCCTTCAGGCATGCCATCAAAGTTTTAGTACCGCGGCTTCATCAAGGCAACTTCACGCACGCCGTCTTCATAGTCTTCGCCATCGGCGGGGTCCTCGCGAACGACGGCAGTGGTCATATTCTGGAACCGCTCCTCAAAGGAGACGTTGACTTGGCCGGTGGGTTGATCCTCACGGAAGGGGTCTTGCAGCCACTCGTTCGGGCGGGTAGAAATACATATCTCTTTGAAAGATGTGTCGGGATGCGTCATATCGAGGAAGCATTAGAAATGTAAGTTCAAATCTATCGGATTGCGAGCAACATATTTCGGCCCAGAAGCAGCTGGCGTGACAGGCGGGGCCAATCAGGGCGCCGAGGAAAGGGCTGTTCCGAAGAGAATAGCGGTGAGGGTCGGTCTATACAGCCACTTTTTTTGCTTGCATGCACGGTTTCTGAGCTCCTATTGGCTCCCCTTGGGAAATCCCGGGTGTATGATAAATGTATGATAACGTATGATACTTTTGCATGCAAATGTACGATCAACTTCTCCCACGCAAAAAAGAAGTTGCTCGAACAAATGCACGACCGCTTCGCACCATTTTCGAGACGGATTTGGCGGCAAAGTCTCAGCGACAGAACTGGCGGCAAAATCTCAGCAGTTTCGCTGAAACGTTGCCGCCAATTCTGTCACATCGGACTTTGCCGCCAAATCCGTCTACTGCCAGGCAGTAGAAGTCTCCGATGTGACAGAATTGCGGGCCGCATTTCCGCGGCGCGAGGCTGGGTGCGCGACACACTTTCCCCACTCATCACCAGCGGCGAAGATGACCTCGCTCACTCCCCGCCAGCTGCTGCCTGCAGTGTCGCTACCGGGGCTGCTGATGAGTGCAGAGTCAGCGCCGCCGTCAACTCCGCCGTCAACTCCGTCGGCCCATGCGGAGGGAGAAGACAATGATGAGAGAGGTGACGTCGGGCACAGCAGCATGATGAGTCCGTACGATAGCAACTACATGGACGATACCGTCACGGATGAAACGGAAACCATCCGTGACAAAGTCTACACCTTCTTGATGACCCAAACTGCCCAGAACCTGCGCGGCATTTGCAAGAGGCTCAAGAAAAAGTATCAGCTGCGTGCCCAGCAGGCCGGCAGGAAGAGAGTAGTGGTATGCTCGATACTCACTGCACTATATGCGTATGACGGCGACCAGCCTTGGGATACAATCCTTGGTGACTCCTGTACGAACTGGATCGCACTGTGCGCCCACATGGTTTCTAAATGCCCTTCTGCGGAAGACCTGCAGACGTTTAACCTGCACCTCTTCCGGACGCCTCGAAGCGAAAGCTGCATGATCGCGCCTACGGAGGCTCCCTTCACATTGAACGAATTCGCTCGAATCGTCGCTATTGTTTACAAGCACGACGACGCTCGGTCAGCTCTAATTCAGTCCGGTCGCAACCTAGAGCGGAGCGAGCTCGACAAGGGCGCAACACGAGACGAGTTCTGGGAAACGATTATCAAACGATTATTCAACGACGCTAAGGTTGAGATACCACTGACATTGTCTGCCTACGTTGCAAATGTTGATAGCACGGCCGCACCCGTGACAGAGAGAAGCGGTGAAAAGCTCAAGTATCAGCTGTACCGGTCTAAAAGAATGTTTACGGAGGCTTATCGCAAGTGGAGCGTGTTTGGGCAAAACGACCCGGAGGCATTCCCAGACTTCCTGCCATGTAAGCCGCGCACTCCAGGTGAGATCAGCAGTGAGGGGAAGAGGGCACTAATATTATTTGCTTGCATGGAGTGTGGTCTTCCGAGTGAGGATACGGAGGACCTGAATTTTACTCAGAAGCTGGCGCCCGCCGGTGTCGGCTATGACCACGGGAACGGGGAGGGCGATGGGTCTGGGGCACAGGGCAGGCCCGAGTCCGTCGCGCAGTCACGAAGCAGGGGTCGTAAACGAAGGGCGGCAGAGGGGGAGGGAATGGACTTGGCGGTCAGTGCTGTCAAGGAGATGTCAACAGGCATACAGGCAGCTCTGGATGGCATAGCGTCGACTCTGGACTCGTCAACATCCACGCCTGGTGCTGAGGCGTCCAAAAAGCAAAAATTTATCGATGCTGCCACCGACATGATTTCGAAGAAGCTGGTCATGCTTGACGCTTTGAGCAGTGTCTCGAGCCAGATCCAGAAGATGCAGCAGAGTGGCGGCTGCGCTCAAGTCATCGCGCTGTTTGAGAAGGAGCGCAGCGCAATCATCACGCGTCTTAGCGAGGCCGAAGATGAAGAGTAAGTAAGCAGAAAGCATAGCAGCTGTTCTCCGCGGTGCGCTGCGTAGATACGGTAAAACTTCACCGCTGTTTTCTGTTACTTTTCGCCGAGAAGCGGAGTAGCAGCGTCTTCACAGCAAAGAGCCATTCGATAAATGTCACAATGTAGCCTTTTATTCGATCAAGTCGGCCTATACAGCTGTCTATGATGGAGATTTTGAGTGAGCTCTTCTCGCAGCTGTGAAACTTCACGGTCCCTTCGGCGCCCTTGAGCGTTGGCGGCCTCATCACGAAGCTCTGCTGCGATTTCCCACCACTCTTCGAAGGCAGAGTCAAGACTGCTCCTGCTCGCGGGAGTCAAAGACTCTCGAATGGAGGGTGAGCCTTGATCCACGCACCAGTTGTGCAGTCTCATGCACGCGCCAAGAATAACGGGAGCACGAATAACGGGAGCCCGCCGCAGGCTGCACCTCAGCGGACTCCAGAGCACGCCTAATCTCGCAAGAAGCATTCCAAACGCCTGCTCCACATGAATGCGGACGGAGCTCTGGAAAAAGTTAAACGCATCTCTTGCGACGCCAAACTCCGCGTGTCTGAGCTGCGACAGGCCCCACGGTGTTAAAAGTGAGTTCACGCACTCAAAGGCCGCATCGGCGGCTATCCAATACCCTTCCATCATGCGACCGGCAGCAAGCTGCATTCCCAGAGATGAAACACTGAATGCCAATGAATCGTGCGTGCTGCCTACACATAGCGCAGAAAAAAAGTGAACCTATACCTCGCCTCCACCACAGCTTGGACGGGTATGCAGTACATGCCCTTCCGGCACCAATAATTCCGTGGGTTCATGCTGCCCGGCGGCTTCAAGAATTGCACAGCGATTCCATCGACGGCACCGACGCACCCCCAAAAAGGGCTAGGCGGGGTGCGGGAGCTTGCAAATTCGGAGGCCAACTCGTGCAACGCGTCCGCGTCCGTCAGCGGAACTCCTGGTAGGCGAAGGCTGCAGTTGATCGCGTCCACGGTCTTGTTGAGGACGTCGTACGCAGTGGATTTTCCGACCCTAAACAGCATCATCATGTCCAAGCACTTCGCCCCGGAAAGCATATGCAGCGTGAGGCTCAATCGCGCGTCCGGCGCGACAACCCCTCCGCTGGATTGCGCGGCCATCGCGGCGTCTCGCGTCAGGTACGGCTTCAGCAACTCGAGGAGGCTGCCGAACGCCTCTCTGCTCATACGGAAAGCCCTCTGTAACTCGTCGCTGGATAAGTACCTGTGGGCCTCCGCAAATGTCGGGCGAGCTCTGACAACGCTCTTCTCCCTGCGCTGCTGCTTCTCCACGCCGCCGCTGGCGACACCACATGCCAAGAGGATGAGGGAAGACGACGCAACAGCAGCAGCTGCGGCGGCCGCTGCCGCGGCAGCCAAGGCTGCTTTTTCTTCTTCTGATAGCGGCATATCCAATGTACGAGTCCTGATGGCCCGCCTCTGTGCTTTGGAGAACGCAGATGAGAGGCGACGGCCAGGGCCTTTTCGGATATGCTGGTGTTTCGCTTTTTGGAGCATGGCGATCGGGATCCTATGACAAGCGTGCATGCAAGCACAACTGGCTGTATAGACACGCCCGCGTTTTGTCGCCACTTATA
Source organism: Chondrus crispus (assembly GCF_000350225.1). Taxonomy (NCBI): domain Eukaryota; phylum Rhodophyta; class Florideophyceae; order Gigartinales; family Gigartinaceae; genus Chondrus; species Chondrus crispus. Next base: position 68,781 of record NW_005179228.1, read on the forward strand.
ATTTATCATCATTATCATATCGTGCATGCATGCAAAAAAAAGTGGCTGTATAGACCGACCCTGAGAAGGGAGAACCTGACCCAAGTAGGCCATTGATGGGATCTTCATCAATTCCAAAAGGAACACCTCTTTCGGGACGTATAATTGAAGCTACGGACTTCAGGTACTTTGTGTCGGTGATCAGCCTTCTGATGGCCTCATTCGCGGCGCCAATCTCCTCAGCTCCTGCGCCCACGCTCTTCTGCGCGAAAAACACGGCCCCACCTTTTCCAGCGGCACGCACAGCTCGCAGCAAACGCGCATATCCGCCAACGACCGTGCCACGACCGCGTCATACCACCTCGATGCATCTTACTCTGCCCGACCTCCTCCGCCCCCCCCGACACGGACGTGATGTTGCGCAGGGCCAGCTCGCGCTCCACAACGTTGTGGAGGCGCGTCTCCTTGCGCGCGGCCTCGAGCAGCGTGACGTCCCACTGCGGTCTCGCGATGGCCTGGACGAGCCCCGGGAACCCGGCACCTGTGCCGACGTCGACGACGCGTAGCGCCCCGGGCTCGACGCGCCGCATTCACCTCTGCACATCACTTCTGCGAACAGCCGTTACAGCATTGGGGTGTGACTGTACGCGTCTGTGTACACATTGCGGACGAGGGTGAAGCTACTTCGGGAAATAGCGAGTGACGGTCGAACACTTGGCGTCAACAGAGCGTGACCGCGTGGCTCTGCGCACCGCCGCTTGGGGATATGATAACACCATCCAAAAGGTGCATGCACCGTTTGGATATTGATATCCCATATTTAGTGTAGGCGGCCGGCGCACTACCGGCCCCTCCGTCTCCCCTCTCTATGTCTATTTCTCTTCGCAGAGAAATTCCCCCCAACTCGGAGGCGGTGACAGATTCTAAGAAGCACAGTCACAGTGCTTAGGCAGAATGGCCTCCGCTTCTAACCATATTGGGCCGCGGACCCCCACGGGTGAGGTGGCTCCGGCGCAAACGATCGACTACGGCGGAATGGCGCGAGCCGTCGGGGCGACCGCCAAGCCCGAGCGTCGCGATTTCGCCGCCGTCGTTACGGAGCTCAATTCTGCCCGTTTGGTCGGAGAGGGAGGGATTTTTGAGCGGGGGCCGCATGTGTCCGGTACACATATGGGCTACTTCAAGCCCTCGCCGGATGCCTTCCTCATGGAACTCCGCTCCAAAGACCGACGATCGGCTAAGGAGTGGGAGTATTTGAACGCAATTGGCGTGTGGACTGAACTGGGATTGACCGCGATGGAAGTGGCCAGGACACTTGACGGTACTATTGAGGACTTGACAAGAAAGTTGGTGATGGCAGAAGATGCTTTCAAGGGTGTGTTGGAGGTTGTGTCGATGCGGGCGCAGTATTTTAGACACATAACGGAGCAGGGCGTCGAGATCGCGAGGCAGATGTCGTTTCTCGTCGAGCAAGGCAACGACGCTGTGTTCTCGAAGTCCTATAGGTCGACTCGCGATGCGCTTACCTCCAAAATAGAAACGGAAGCAGCCAAGATGCTCGCCAAGGCTAGGGTCGAGCGGGCCTCAACCAGACATGGAGGTGGAAGCGGACCAAGCGTCTCTCAGGGGGCTGCTCAGACAGAGTGACGGCCCCCCTGCGGGGGCATTCAGTCATTGGGTGCGCGGAGGGACCCCCCTTCTGGCGAAAGACGGCACTGAGGGCCGATGCGTGGCAGCAAGACCTCGGGGCCAGCAAGTACTTCGTTCGAGCGATCCGCTTTGGCATCTTGGATCGACCGACGACGCCTTTTACGGAAGGCGTGGTACTAGGGAATATCCCCCAGTCGGAGGAGGACATGGCGTTTGGAAGAGAGGACCTGAGGAAGGGGTGTGCAAGTGGGGTGTACGAGGAGCTGTCGTCGGGGTATGTGAGGGATCGGGGCAGGGAAGGGAAGATGGTGTCTTCGGCCTTTACGGTTTGGCAGGGAGAGGGTACAGAGAGGAAGGGCCGGTTCGTCGTCAACTTCAAGATGCAGAGAAAGCACTGTCCACGAGGAAGTGTAAAGATGGAGACGATAATGGGCTTTGCCCTGGACCTGCAGCAAGACGACCAACTGATGTCGTGGGATATTCGAAGCGGGTACAGGCACTTCTATCTCCACCCCTCGATGCGGGACATGTTCTTGTTCCGGTACGGGGGCAGGTACTACCGATGCTTTGCACTACCATTTGGGTGGGGGCGCTCCTGTGTTGTGGTTCACGAAACTGTTGCGCCCCCTGGTGCAGTACTTGAGGGAGAAGTGTGGGTACAGGGTTGTCCCTTACACCGACGACTTTCTGCTTGCGCCGTCGCCGTGTTCGCCTCGTTCTGCGGAAAGGAACTATGGCCGGGCATGCGGGAAGCTGGAAGCGCTATTCGAAAGGTTGGGACTGACGCGGCACAGGACGAAGGGATGTTGGGAAGGGGCAACGCGGTTGGACCATATCGGGGTGCACATTGACACAGCGGCGATGAACTTGTACATCGCCGAAGGAAAGAGGGAGAAGATGATGCGGATGTCGAAGGAGCTGATGCTGCTTCCGCAGCGCAACTGCCGCTGGGTGTCACTGGAGAAGCTGCGCCACTTCTGCGGTGTGGCCGTGTCGCTGACTCCCGCCCTGCCGCTTACCCGGTTCTACACGACGTCACTGTACTTCGACATTTCCTTGGCGGAACGAGAGGCACGGGGCGAGAAGAGCGGGTTCAGCGATATTTCAGTACTCTCCGCAGGAGCGAGCGAAGCGAGGCCCGACGCGGGCGCAGAAAAATGGACACGTATACACGTGTACAAGTTGCCGACGCGTGTGCGGCTGTCCCGCCAGTCGCTCCGCGACCTCGCTTCCTGGCGTTCGTTGGCTCGTGGAGAAGGAAGGGACCTGCATCTGCTGGAGCCCGACCTCACGATGCACAGCGACGCGGCAGATGTAGGTTACGGAGGAACGCTGGGAAGGTTGCAGGAAGCGAGTACCCTGGGTTTGTGGGAGGGTCGAGGCTTTTGGACGGCTCATGATCGCGCGGAGAGCATTACTTTGAGGGAGTTGCGAGCCGTCCGCCTGTTACTGCAGCGGCACTTCGCTGACTATGTCTCCCAGCCCCACATCCGGCGCCTGCTGCGCTAAGAGGACAACCAGGCCGTGGTGTACGTCCTCAACGCTATGGTGTCGGCCTCGAAGCCGCTGGCGGAGCTGCGTCGCCTGCAGCGGATGATGCAGGTACTGGGAGTGTCGATCGAAGCATGGTGGCTCCCGTCCGCGGTGAACCGCTCCGCGGATGCACTGTCCAGGACGTGGGACCCGGGGGATGTGAGGGCTACGGAGTGCTTGTTGTCGTCAATCCGGCGAGAATATCGCTTGGACCACGTCGTCTTCGCCAAGCTTAAGCGCCCGATGGGCGAGACGTTTGTGACTCGCAGGAAGTACCTCACTACGCAGATGGAGGAGTTTTGGGGCGATGGACGAGCACGACTCTGGAACCCGCCCTTCGATCTGCTACCGGTCGTGGTGCGGAAGATCGCGACGGATGGGGTCTGTGTAGCATATCTCCCTCCCCGTATTAGATTTAGATTAGATTTGTAACTGTAAAGCCCGAGCTCTATAGTACTTCGGTGCGCGCGCACGTGTACCGCACGTGTACGGGGGCGCGCGCACACACGTGTACGACACGTGTGCTGCCAGCCCCGACGGCTGAAAGCGCTACAGTACAGGCCGACCTGCACAACTGTAATGCTATGATAGGTTACTCTGTATATTAAATATGAGCGGACCGCCGGCGGTGGAGGGCGACAAGCACAGACTTGTCAAGGATCCTCCACCTTGGTCCGCCCGCTTACTTTTACGTACTTCCGTCCGTTTTACCTAGGAGTAGCACCGCGCGCGGGTTGAGGACGCGCGCAGCACGCCCACGAGCCGGCTCTGCCTCCGCCCGTCGGTACTGTGTCGTCACCCAGTACCGCTCCGGGGCATCGAGGCGTAGAACCGCTCGCGCGTGAGCGCGTCATCCCCGATCCCGCTCTACCAGCGCTACCTCGAGCCCGTGCTCGGTACTGTGGGTGGGCCGTGCTTCTGTCTTCCCGCCGATCGGGGTCTTTCCGAACTGTCAGTACTCACCCCCCTCGTCGTTGGGGGTGATTATACTACAGGCTGCGGGGTACTCTTGGCTCGTCATTGGCCAGCGCAAGCGTGGTTCGCGCGCTTGACGGTGCTAGCGTCCGAGTTCCACCTGCTGCAACCTACCCCAGACGCCCCGCAGCTTCTCGAAATCTGACGCCCGATGAAGGGCGATTGGGAAGTCGTGTTGGCGGTGATCGAGTGAAGGAACTATGGCAAGCCGGAATCCGCCAGGCGGTGCTGTCGCGGACGGGGGAGGGACAAAAGGGGGCAGCACAGGCTGCGGCGGATCTGTTGGTAGGTCATGGGTGGTCTTCGCAGACATGAGCGACGCAGAGCAGTCAAGTCAAGAAATGGTTAATGTTCTGCGCCGAAGAGGACCGTGACCCACTGCCCGCGACGGAAGGGGATGTTTTGGCTTACCTGGGGTACATGTTCTTGGAGCGGCGCGTCGGACCTGCGTCGGTGCGGCAGTATGTCTCCGCAGTGTCGCGTTTCCACGAGCTGCAGGGACTCGAGTCTCCTACGCGCAGGCCCCTGGTGTCCGCTGTGATGCAAGCGTACATCAGCAAGACGGAGTCCGACCGACCGGTACAGTTGACACGTATGGGACTGAGTGCCACGACAATGGGGCAAGTCGTGGCATACGGGCTGGATTCGGAGGTTCTAGAAGACGTCGGGTGTTGCAGCATGGTTGTATTTGCATTTGTTTTTCAATGCAGGTCCATCGCAGCGGCGCAAGTGTCCGTGGGCGACATCACGGTCACACCTGCCTTTTACACAGTCACCCTTACTCATCGTAAGGGGAGATCACATCGGCGCCCCCTCCGTCTCACCTACCCGTGCAGTACTGCCTAGATACCTGGCAGTAGCCCGATTGACCTGCTTGTCAAATGGTGTACCATCCGCCCCACCAGCCCTGGCTTCTTTAATCTCTGTACAGGTGCCCGCCTGGGTACTGCTCGACTCAGCGCCGCTATGGACCGCGCACTGCTGTTAACAGGCACGACGGCACCGACCGGGCACTACTACGGGTCGCACAGTACCCTGATCGGCGGTTTCAATGAGATACTGGGGCTGGGATTTGGGGCAGCATAGATACTGAATCGGTTGGATTGGGTGGCGTCTGGTATGCTACAAGTCTACTACGAGAGCCGCCTTTCTGTCACCGCCGCGTCGAGGTGGTTCTTTGCGCATATGCTTTCGCCTGGCTGCAACCCTTTGCGCATCTCCGTTTGACTTTCTCGCCGTCCGTGCACGGCCGACTCCGTGTGTCTTTGGCCTTCTTCGCGTCTGTGTACACACTGTGTACGCGGGTGAAGCTACTTCGGGAAATAGCGAGTGACGGTCGAACACTTGGTGTCAACCGAGCGTGGCCGCGTGGCTCTGCGCACCGCCGCTTGGGAGGATATGATAACACCATCCAAAGGTGCATGCACCGTTTCGATATTGATATCCCGTATTTAGTGTAGGCGTCCGGCGCACGACCGGCCCCTCCGTCTCCCTTCTCTATGTCTATTTCTCTCCCACCCCTCCCCGGTCCCATTGGGGCGCGCCCTCTCCTCTTCGCTTCACTCACATGTCTTCTCTCTTGGGTTTTACTTCTAGTCTATTTTTAGTCTACCGATAGTATTTGCCCGAGTTTACTGCCCTCCCGTCCGATGTCCTGGGTGTCGAATCCGAGTTCTGTAAGCCGAAGCCACAGTAATAACGGCGGCAGTGAGATACGTGAGATACGTGACCTCCGAGGTTCAGAGAGCGCAGTTAGTGCGCCTGCAGATATTTGCACCGGCAGTGAATGCGCGGTAGCAACTGAGGCTACAAATAGGGACACTGAGGTCCCATTCTAATAAACAAAGGCAGCGACGCCATCGTTACTTTTATGGTAGCATCGCGCACGAAAAAGCACCGCTATAATCCTTTTAACGCTCTATCCTTGGTTCTGCTCTCGTATTCCACCATGTCAGAACGTGAGAATGAATCCAGTGGTAAAATCCCTCGTCTCGAGAAGTCCGACGACTATATTCTCTGGAAACGACGCGTATACGCCTACATCCGTCCCTATGACGCCGAGGTCATCGGCTTTGAGTTAGAACCTTCGAGCAACAGTCCATCTGTCCGCAAGAAGCGGTTTAAACTGACCATTCGCGCTAAGAGCATCATTGTCCTTTCTCTTGGTGACTCTCCGTTGGCGAAAGTCCGTCATCTCATTGATGATGATAGTATCTCAGCTAGACAGCTTTGGGATGAGCTTGAAACGATTTATACTGCCTCAAATGCTCAAGCAATTCTTAATCTCCGTCAAGACATGGACGACCTTCGTTATAAGGAAGGAACCAGTTGGGATGATCACGTCAATAAGTTTACCGAACTTCTCAACAAATTGGCAACTTACGACGAAGAGCTTACCGAAAAGGATAAGGCCTCGAAACTATTGCGTACAATTCCCGAGTCGTTCAGTAGCTTCGCCATGACTGCTCAAGTGCAAGAGTTGCCATTCGAAAGGCTAATACAAGCCATGCATGCTGAGATTTCCCGACGTCAAAACGTAAAAACTTCCAACCTAAATCGAACTCCCAACGCTTCTATAGCTGAGATGGGTTCACAGTTTAATGGACGTTCCACTCGTGGCGGACGCATTTCCAAACATAGGAGCCAGGGAACGACGCCTGTTATGTTTGTGGGAAAAATGGACACTACGCCGTTGACTGTTGGCACAGAGCGAATCGTGGTGGCCATCGAGGCCACGGACGTGGAGGATTTCGTGGCAGAAGAGGCCGCGGTAGAGGTCGCGGTCGCAGGTTCCGCCAGTACGGACACCCTTACGGCACACAACATCTCGGCCCTGGACCAGCACCTCAATACCCGACGGGTCTGGGATATGGAAATAATTGGGACAACGAGTCTGGAAATCAAGGCTTCGGAACTGAACAACAACAGCCGCAAGCTAACCCGCAGCAAGTTGGCTTCCCTCCTCGGCGTCCAAGTAGTTCCAACTACAGTAACTCATACCAGGGTTTCATGGCTAGAATTAAGTTTCGAAGCTCTATCGCGTCAGTGAGTATCAAAAGGTCAGATGAAGCTCTTATCGACTCTGGTGCTACGCATAATTTCTTTAATTCGAAGAAATTCTTTTACAGTTACGAAGAGTTCGACGAAGAAGTTCGGTCTGCTTCTGGTACCTCTCGAATCGTTGGTGTTGGTCAAATGTTTCTGCCCCTTGATGGAGGTGTAATCATTGAGGGCTATCATGTCCCGAATTTTGCTGAAAGCATCTTATCGGTCCATGGCCTTTCAACATCATTTGACATAGTCTTCAAGACTTACGGAAGCACGAATACGAGTTCTTGCCGAATTTACAGGAAGAGCACTGAATTGAAAGTGTTTGAGAGGGAGACGCAAGGGGGCTTGTACAAGATGGCATTGCTGAAACGCCAAAATCATGAAGTAAACTCATCACAGGCCTGTATCGAAGAACTTGAGACTTCTCACTGCCTTATCTGTGCCGCCGCTGTACACTCATCCGTTCAAGGACCAACTCGTCCTACATCCTTTCTCTTCAACAACAAACCATTGGAGTGGCACAACCGCACTGCACATCCAAGTCCTTCAAGATACGCTCGCCTTGCTCAGACCTTTGAAGATATTCCGTACTTTTCAAGAAGTACAATGGAGGGCTTGCTCTGTGTCCCGTGCCATCTCGGGAAAGCGCGTCGAGCAAAGATCACAAGAACTCCCGACACAATAGCCTATCCCCTCGAGCTCGTACACACGGACATCGCCGGTCCCGTTACAGCATCCACCGGAGGAAGCATCTACTCTTTATGTTTCATGGACTCATTCACCGCCAAGTCCGATGTCTTTTTTCTCAAGAAGAAATCTGACTTGTTGAAGTATCTGATTGAATATAAGACGAAGTCCGAACTAGACACCGGTCACGTTCTCCACAAAATTCGCCTTGATGGCGCCGGGAAAAACATGAGTAGGACTGTAGAGCAATTCTGTGCGAAGCACGGGATCAAACTTGAGCCCTCTCCACCATACGCCCATCAGAGCAACGGCACCGCCGAGCGACTCAACCAAGAGTTTTGGGCACGCAATCGCGTTCTTTTGTTTGCGTCCAAGTTGCCGCACAATTTATGGGCTGAGGCCATGAATCATGCAAACTGGCTTCGGAACCGGCTTCCCGCCTCGCGTGTGCAGGGATACATACCTATGCTCCTTTGGCAACCAAGGACAAGAATACGGTTATCAAAAGTACCAATCTTCGGACAGCCCGGATTTGCCTTCCAATACCGCTCTGATACCGCTCCCAACAAGAAGCTGAGCGCCCGCACAATACATGGACATTTTGTGGGGATGCAGAGTGATGAGACACTGCTTCGTATTTGCGTCCCGCAAGCGAAGTCCATTATTGTATCAAGAGTATAAGACTTTCGCCAGTACCACGAACATAAAATTCCTGGCGTGGCATCACTTCTTGATGGAATTGCAAGGCAAAGCGAAACCGAAAGCATTAACAATTCAGATGGAGAAGCGGAAGAGGTCCTCATCACAGCATTTCAAGCATGTGTGTCCACACTCCCCAGCGGACTCTTTCGCAATCGGGGTCACAGTCGATAACTTCACAAGTACCTACCGAAATATTATCGTTCCGACCCTCGACTTCCTCGGACGTTCCGTGAGGCCATCATTTTCCCTGCATGGCGAGAAGCCATTGATCGATAGTACAAAGCCCTTCGAGACGGAGGAACTTGGAACTATGTTACTCGCACAAGCGCTATGCGTCCAGTTCCATTCACTTGGGTCTTTAAGCTCAAACCACTTGACATTGAAGACCGTAAATTTCTACACAAAGCTCGTTGTTGTATCAGAGGTGACCGTCAAACACCTCATGTAGATTTCGACCCATCCAACACGTACGCCCCCGTCGCAAGCTACGAAGCGATTCGACTTTTATTAGCTTTCGCGGTAGGGGAGAATCACATCATCGAAGGCGCAGACATCAGCAACGCGTACCTCTATGGCAACATTGATGTCCCCATATTCATGGGGCAGCCTACCGACTCATCTGGAATTGAGGCACTTCCCGGAATGGTCTGCCAGTTATAGAAGTCGTTGTACGGTCTGAAACAAGCAGGGGAAATTTGGGGGTCGGACTTGTTTGATACGCTCATGAGCTGGGGATTTCGCGTCTCGAACATCGATCGTCGGGTGTTCTTCCTTCAGTCTGGAACGGAATTTATTATTCTTGTCGTCGTAGTAGATGACATGATATTTGTGTCGAATTCCGCATCGTTGATGAACGATATCAAGAATCGCCTTTCAACTACATTCGATGTTAAATGGTTTGGAGAACTGCAAACGTTTATCGGCTGGGAGATATCACAAAGTAGCGAAGGAGTCACGGACAGACAAACCCGCTACGCTAAAGATATATTGAAAAAGTGCGGACTCGAACATTGCAATGCGGTTTGGACTCCGCTCCCCACAAAAGCGGACCTCACATCAGCTCATGATAACGATACCCTGCTCGACCCACCACATTCCGACTATCGCTCTGCCGTAGGCGCTCTAATATATCTTGCAGTATGCACACGTCCCGACCTATCTTTCTCCGTTTCTGTCCTCGCTCGACAGGTACATGCTCCAACACAACGTCACCAACTTCTCCTAAAACGGGTTTTGCGATACGTTGCAGGAACGATAACGTTGGGCTTGCATTTTTGCCGTCGCCGGGGCGCCCTAACGGCTGCGTCACTCCAAGGACACCTCGATGCCGACTGGGGGGGGGGGGTGCTGTGAGACTCGGCATTGGACAACAGGATATATCACGTCCGTCAATAGAGGACCTATTCAATGGAAAAGCCAAAGGCAAACACATATCGCTTTGTCATCAGCAGAGTCCGAATATGTAGCAATGTCTTCATGCGCAAAAAAAATAACCTGGCTTCGACGTTCATTCTGGGAAATCGTTTCAAGGTCACCGTTTCACGATCACGCCTGGTGGGAACCCACAATACTATTTTCAGATAGTACAGCGGCTATATCGCTTGCTAAGAACGAGCAAGTTTCTGCACGGATCAAACATATAGACATTAAGGTTCACCACATCAAAGAGCTCATCAAACGGAGAGAAATTGTTCTTTGCTACATTCCTTCGAGACACAATATCGCTGATATTTTTACGAAGCCCGTGAAGACGGTCACAACGAATGAGCTGCGGAAGAAACTGAACTTGGAAATGTTCCAGTGAGAGGACTGAGTAAAGGTTAAGAGGTCGATAATGTCAAAAAGAAAATGTTGGCCACCATGGATGACAAAACAAACGACTCACAACGGCAAAGCTGCAACGATGTTCACCAGAACGGGGTATTAGACACGACAACCCTCTCCCCACAGCAATGCATGTGGGCGCTCGATCGATGCCCTCACTAGCCCCGCTTCAGTACATCGTCAATTCCAGTGCCGAAGTGTGGTGTCGCACAGTATTTATATCAGACATTTCAAGCTGAAATGGGCCAGTTTAACACTGTACGGCCACTCACGGAAATGTGGTAATAATAGTCGAAAATACGAAAACAAATATTGAAAGATCGCGCGTTCGATCCTGATCAAAGAAAACGAAGTCTGCCCGAGGAGGGGCATGGTCGTCATGACAGTCGGGACCAAAATTTAAATGATTAGAACCTGCCGCCGAGGAGGGGTGTCGAATCCGAGTTCTGTAAGCCAAAGCCACAGTAATAACGGCGGCAGTGAGATACGTGAGATACATGAGATACGTGAGCTCCGAGGTTCAGAGAGCGCAGTGAGTGCGTCTGCACACACGTGCACCCGCAGTGAATGCGCGGTAGCAACTGAGGCTACAAATAGGGACACTGAGGTCCCATTCTAACAAACAAAGGCAGCGACGCCATCGTTACTTTTACTGGGAAGTGGAGTTCCGCCGTAAAATTACCTTCTTCTTCACCTCTGCGAACAGCCGTGCAGACAGCACCACCCCGTTCCCCTCATAAAGAGAAGTGAACACGTGTACTTTACTACTTTACAGAAAAGTTCAGCACCACTCCGCTCCCCTCATGAAGAATCAAAGGAGCCCTGAACCCCCATAAAGAGAAGTAAACACGTGTAATTTACAGAAAAGTGAACACGTGTAACGAGCCGTCCCCTTTTTCTTGCTACACCTAGATAGACGAACGTCGAGGATTTTCCCCAAAACAGGCGAAAGTTTGAAAGTAAGTCAAATTTTGTTGAAACTGTGTCCACGTGTCCTACCGGCAAGTAAAAGTGCTCCGCTGTGATTTATGCGCATTTGCGAGACGTCTCACGCCGGAGACGAGAAGGAAACAATAGAGAGATTACGAAGCTCTAAAAATACTTCAAATTCACGACAAATCTTCGATATACGGGACAGGTGTCATTGCCTAACGAGAATTGCTCCCTGCACCGTAGAAAGATTTCGTTGGATGCAACCCCATAACGAAATTAAAAAAAGTACCTCAGAACCACCCCTCTATATGCACTTGATTCAATCATGCTTTTGGCGCCGGAAACCGAGGAAGGACATTTGAACACCTTGCATCAACGCCCTTTCCATTGCAAACAACATCACGCACCCCATCTATCCTTCTTATCTCTCCACCATTTCGTATTCCCAACATCATGGCATCCCCCTCCTCTCGCGCATTCACACCTCCACTGACCCTTCCTGCATTGTCCCCGCCCTCCCCGTCTCATGAATCCCACGGCACCCTCGCCCGGACCTCTCCTGTTCCGACATGCCAGGAAGGCAACACACCCACCCCTCAGATCACGGCTCCTTCCCCTCCGCCCGCGAACTCCATCTCTGCAGCCGCTCTCCAAACTGCACTTACGCAGTGCGGCGACCCCTCTCCCCCACATGCACGCCAGCAAAAATTTGCTCCTCGCTCTAAGCGCTTCCGCTTCAGCGACTCGGCCGACATCCTGCTTTTGAAAGCGGTGTCGGTTGCAGAAGCGCATGTGGCACCATGGGGTCGAAATGGCATTTTATTTGAGGAAGCTCACTGTACATTCATATCCACGGCGCCCCCGGCGTTGTTAGGAGAGAAGGACCCGCCCTCCCGTAAGAGTTTAGAAGATCGGTTCAAGGTGGTTATCTCGAAACGACGTTCGGACAATAAGAAATCCATGGCATCGTCGGGACAAGTGTGTGGTATAACTACCCACGTCCCGACCACTCGAAAACGAGGGGGGGATTAGTGTGAGGGAGCGCGCGACGCGGGGTACCCACGCAAGCGCGGACCGATCGGAAGAACTCGTAAAGAGGGAAGTCACACGTGGCTAGTGACGCGCAGCTGAGTGGAGGTGCTATAACCACACAGCCGGTCACGGGTCAGAAGCCTGAGACTTAGAGGTAAAACCGGACGGAGTTAGCAAAAAGCCGTAAAGGGAAGGGAGGCGAGTCTACCTCCCGCTTACTGGAACGGGGCAGGTGCCCCCGGTCTTAACCCGTAAGTGGGACGCCAGGACACCTGTCCCGCTACAGTAGCTGTTACTTACTGTATACCAGCTACTGTGCTAAATTGGCTAATTTGTGCCATTAACTACTAATTGCTAATTACTTACCGTTCGGATCCTACACGTGTAACCAGCGGGGTACCACTGTACTCTGCACGGGCCGTGTGCTGTAAATATAACTCCTTACAGTTCTTCTCGCGCTTACAGCCCATCGTACTGTATCCCGGGGCGGCAGCGGTGGTGCGATTGCCTTAGCGCCGTTGTACTACAAAGTGGAGGTGTATGCGGAGAGGGAGACGTTGCTCGACGATCTCATTTTAGACATGGACGAGCACGCAGAGGGGGAGCAGGCGGCCAAGGACCAAGGCCTGGAGAAGGAGAAGCGTTTGGCAGTTGCTGGGGAGGAACTGAGGAGCATGGCGTTAAACCGGACAGCTCGTGGTGGGGCGGAGACCGCGGGTCATACTGTAGAGGTGGAAGCAGATAACCGTTCTCAGGGTACTGCCAGTTGCGCTTCGCCGGGAGGGGGGAGGAACCCCAATGCTGGGAAGACAAGGCGGAGAATCAATTACGAGTCGGACGAGGATACCACCGAAGCCCTTGTACGAGATATGGAGTCGCGTAGGGAGCAGGACAGTCGGCTGTTGGAGTTGGAAGAGAGAAGATATGAATTGGAAAAGAGACGTGTGGAGGAAGAAGGAAATCGGTTGGTTTGTCGTCGTTCAAGCGTCAAAACGACGCGAGCTGGATGTAGAGGAGAGAAAGATGGATGTGGAAATTGAGGAACGGAAAATGGCCAATCTCAAAAGGAGCAAGATGATCGACTTGTTGGCGGCCCTTGCCAACAAGTTGCAGTGATGCGGCTCGCACGCTTCGCAGTGTGCGCGCCGCGCGCTTATTTTACTCTGCATTGAGGTACTGGGTAAGAGTGGGTGGGGCGCACTTAAAGAACGTTGGCACCTGGACTCCGGCCTCAAGACATGTTTTGAAGGTCAGCAATAAAGCTCAGGCCGTATACATGAGTCCAATGGGCGCCTGGTGGACTTTTAGAGCACGTGCGTAGTCGTTTAGAGACCAAAGCTGCTTGAGGTCCTCGTAGCTACATTGGACTGGTACGCGCAGTGCACTCATCTTGGTATTATATATTTCCTGTTCTACAGTTGCCCATATACGGGGAAATGCTACTTGCATCCAGGGCCAGATCATATACGCAGCATCACAGTAGAGATAATACTGCCTATCGACTATAGTTAAACAGCCCTGTAGTCGCTCCTCAAGTTGGCTCTGCCGGAGAAGGGTTAAGTCATGCCTTCGACTGACCTCAGGACCATACAAAGAAAAAATTAATCCATCCGGTGTTGTAACTGTTTGATAGATTAGGCAGTGCATGCGCTTGTGCCCCGAATAGCAACTGCGTTGCATACTACGGTGTCCGCCTGGCCTGTTCATCTTGATCTTCGTGCAGTCAATAAACCCTACGCAACTGTCTAGGGGCGCCCCTGCATTTTGGATGCTATCTGCATATAAGGGCGCCCTCTCGGCCAAAATGCCTTCACGCAGATATGTTAGCAGGTACCCCTTCCCCTCAATTAAAGTTTCTAACACCTCCCAAAAGATTTCACTCAACGCAGGTGCATGCATGCCGAATAAGTATTCGAAATCTTTCCAACGGCATGGAGATGCAAGCTTGCGCATAACTATGCAACAGGTCGTTATAGGGTCGCACCTGTGACCATTGCGCTTAGTCTTCCCGGATACCTAGCCCATGCATGCACTTATTCTGGTGATATCTTTCACCTGGAAACGGAAATCTCTTAAGGAACACTCGTCTGAAGACATGTTGAGGTTAAAAGTGTTAGAAGATATGGAGACAGATCTAAGCCTTATGCGTAGAATATCACCACGAGAACGCATCTCCTTGTCGCATTCTCGTATAAAATACCGCAAAGGCGCGTTACTTGCATGCAGTAGGAGCATGCGTCTGCGTTGATACCGATATCGCTGCATTGCACGCGCGAGAGAAAAATCAGTTTGCCGCATGATGGTTGCACTGGTTGAAAATGCGTGGTGATGGGTGAGAGGTTAGCTTTCAGACAGGATGGAATACGTATGGTAAACTTTAGCTTGTAGTGGGGACGTCTCTTACTCGCCGGCGATGGGAGACCGTCTGCTAGTTCTCATATTTACACCATATTTGGTCTTTCGTAATTACATATGAGAAAAAATCTGCTATAAATGTTTCACAAAATTCTCCGTAGATGTGTAACGAAATTTAAGGATAAATTGTAGCTTGGTAATCTCTCTAATACAATCGTTAAATTTGGAGTCTGAAATCTGTAGGCAGTCGCTTGTAGTGTTGTGTTGTGTGTGTTAAAGTGAATTGTGTTTAGATTGGGACTACCTATGATAATATGTTGCTTGATTCGCACTGTAGCCTACCAATTAGCTGTATCCTACACCTTTGTGTCACCTACCACCCACATTTGCCGTATTAGGCCTCAGGTGTACCATTCCCTTATGGAATGTGTTACCTAGCTTTAAGAACTACTTTTTAGGTACGTTTGAAAGGCTTCGTGGGTAGCAATCCTCCTTTTGGTAGCGTAGTGACACTTTTAGTTTATTTGGTAAGTATCTCCTCGAGTTCTAGAGTACTATAAATGTCTACGAGTAAACGGCCCCGGTGCTCGGAATCAAATCTTACCATCAACAAAAACCAACCACCACCGACAACCTCGCGCCAACGCGTCCCGTCTCTCCCCTGTGGCTCACCCTCCGACCACCGCACCCCGCGCCAACCCGGCCTGTGCGTACCCCTTGCACCCCGTGCCGCGCTTGGCCTGTGCTCCCCTTTTTACTCTACTGTACCCCTTTACAGTAATTTCTCCGACAGCGTGCATTGGGCACAGTGCAGTGTCCTGCAGTGCGGTTGTGAGTTAGGTCATGGCGTGACGTGACGCGTTCCCGATATGAACTGAATGAAATTCTTTATTTTCAAAAACTGTCGCCTCGTTCGTCGTCGGTTGCCCGCGTCAGAACTCACCACGTTGAGTTGGAGACAAGACGCGAGGCTAGTACTGTACGCAGAGCGTTGTGCAGAAAAACGAATAAAAACATCCTCATTTCGCAAGCAGCAATTAGGGGTGCCTGAATTCCTGAATTCGCTCATAGACGCGACAAGTGGCGCGCGCGAGTCTCTCGCGACACTTGAGCGGCAACGCGAGCGTGACGATGACGTGGCGCCGGCGACACGGGGGGCCAGAGGGCGGGAGCGGGAGGGCGGGGGGGGGGGGGGGGGGGGGGGGGAATTTTCTTA
>NW_005179228.1:85152-101073 GCF_000350225.1 Chondrus crispus
CCTCCCCCCCCCTCTCCCACTCCACACACTCTCAATAACGGTAACCTGCATAATGGCCTCCTCCGCAACCAGTCTCAAGCGCCCCCATCCCGACGCGCCCGTCTCCAACTTTCCCGTTCCCAACACCCACCTCTCTCCCAATGCGAAGCGCGTCCGTCGTACTGTCACCACCCCGAATACCATTGCTACCATTCTACGTTCTGACAACCCAGTCCCTTCTAAATATGCCCTCCGCCTATCTTTTCTCCAGTCCCTCCACATCCCGGAGTCAGCCGTCCTCGGCTTGTTGCAGGGCTTGTCCAACGAGGCCGCCGCCTTTCTCGCCATCGTCGATTTGAACCTCTATCGAGACAACTTGCTTCAGATCATCTCCGACTTCTCGAATAGGGGCGTCTCTATCAGCACCCTTAACGTCAAGGCTCATGCTTTCATCATGAATGAGAAGCAAGGCGTTTTGAACAGCTTCAAATCGTTCTACGGCCATCAGGCATGGCCGTGTCGCGTCGCAGAATACATTGCAGGTACCGTGTTCGGGGAAGAAACCGCTATTTCTATCAATGTCATGAGTGGCGGAGGTGTCAGAGACGTCCTCATAGCAGACTGGTGTACTTTTTACTACAAGACTCCCACCCCTACTCCACCGCAGATTATTCTACTCACTGCACCGTCCGGCGCTGTCTTCCTCATTCCCTTCATCCCTTGATTTCTTTATCTATCACCTCTCAGCCATATTCTGTCTGTACATATGCTTTTTATCTTCACGTAAACAACTGCCGTCTACGTTGCTCTTGAAACCTTCTTTCACTTATTCCCCCGTCCGTTATTTCATGTGCGCCAACATCCCCTCCGGCCCCTCGACAAACTCCTTCCACCTCCTGTTGAACATAGCCATCGTCGCCCCATCCACAATCCTGTGATCCGCCGCCCACGACACCGTCACCATGTCCCTCACTACAACCTCTGCGCTGCTATCGTCAACCACTGCCCGTTTCCTCACCGCACCGAGCGCACCAATACAACTCTGCGGCGCGAACACCACCGGATTGGCAATTCTGCCCCCGATACTTCCGATATTCGACAGCGTGAACGTCCCGTCCTCCAAATCCCTCCCTCCGAATTTCCCGCTATCCCTCAGTTCCCCGAGCCGCATCAGCTCCTCGGCGATTTCCAGCATCGACAGCCTCTCCACCGCCTTGATGTTGGGCACTATCAACCCCTCTTTTGTGTTCATTGCGATGGATATGTTGTGCGAGCTCTGGTACACGATGGTGCTGTTCTCCATATCCAGCCGCGCATTGAGCACGGGAAACTCGGAAAGCGCCATCGATGTCGCCTTGATGAAGATTGGCATCAGCGTGAAGCGAAGCTTCGCATCCGCGCCCAGCTGTGTGACAATGTGCCGGCGGAGCGCCATCGCTCCTTCCATACTCACGTCGTCGGCAAGTCCGAAATGTGGAATCTCGAGCGATGCCGCCATTGACTTCAGCATGCCCCGACGCAAACCGCGAATCGGCTCGACGGTGTTTTCGGCCCTGCCTTTCGCGGGTTCCGCTTGGCGGGTGGACTCGTGCTCTGGAACCTCGCTCGCTGACCTGGTTGGCGGGTCATGCACGTGGTTGAGCACATCTTCGTCAAGTACGCGCCCGTCGCCGCCGCTATTTGGCGTTGGTTGTCGCAGATACGCGGAAAAGGGAGGGGTTCACGCAGCATGAGTATTTTGCCAGCGCCTTTCTAGATGCGTCGCACTGTGTAGGCCGCCTCGCAGTGCCGGACCCTTCGTGCGCAGACATCGCAGCCTGGAGCAGTGGAGTGACGCATGCTTACCTCCCAGTTATTACGTCAATATCCAATCCGTGCTCGCGAGCTAATCTTCTCGTAGAGGGCGTTGCGAGCGCAATTCCGTCTGATTTGGTTGTTGCATCTGAGCTCTGTGAATGATCTTTTATATGAGATCTTTTTGCGGGCTCTGCTTGCTGAACCGTTTCCTCCTTGCTTTCTTTTTGAGTGTCCGCATCAGGCGCCACTCCAGCCTCGGAGGTGCGAATGTAGCACTGTGGATACGTGAGCAAAAAAGTGCTTGTCAGTTAAGATTCGTTTTTCTTTCAGGACGACTATAAAAAAACTAGAAGTGCAGGGCGGGACACTTACAAGAGGCGAACCAACTGTAGCAATATCGCCTGGTTTGTAGCTGAGCGCATCAACGATACCGTCGTACCTGGAAGAAATTTCAACAGTAGCTTTGTCGCTTTGTACCTCCACGAGCGGTTGAAATTGGGAGACTTTGTCACCCTCTTCAACGAAGAATTGAATAACTTCAACTTCGGCGATGCCCTCGCCGATGTCGGCGAGGAGGAAGGGGGTTCTGCCAGTGCTCACTGACGAAATTGCCCGTCGTACTAAATGGAGCTGGGGGGTGAAGAGCAAGGGCGGTGCCCTTCGAAGCGCGGGTGACCGTAGCAGGGAACGGAGAGCAAACATTTGGCCCTCGAGCTTAAGAAAATGCTTGCGCTGGAAAGACTTCGAATATATTTATTTCTGAACAAGTCGAGTCTCCTCCTACTGCTCTTCTCTAGACTGCATGATGCTACGGGTTGTCAAGCTATCTCGCCGTAGGTGGAAAGATAAGATTGTGGGGTGAATGAGAAATTGCGAGTGTAACTTCAGGCCCAAAACCGAGCAAAACCCGTCTTGAAAAAAAAAACAAAAAAATCGAGGGATGTCGCAGTTGTCGTGTTGGGCGCCAACGCTGCGACTCCGTTCCATGTGGAAGCTCACGTCTCCTAGTGACGTTGCACGTAAACAACCTCCACATATCTACGAGATCTTGTGCTTCAACTGTCTGAAGCGCAGGTGCGAATTCGGTGCGCCGGAGAGCGACTGCTTGCATAAACAGTAAGCACGTAGATGGATGACGGACTTGTATGTTGATGGTGGTCTCGAGCGACTCAAGCCTTGCCATCGAGCTTGTCGAAAGACGTGTAGGTCCGTTAAACTGGCGATGCAATTTCAATTTGCAACAATCTCTTCAGCATTAACGTTTGTCGCCTTCTTAATTTCAGCCTTCATCTCTAGCAGATACCGCACCCTGTCCAATTTCTTCTTGTTCTTTCGGATGACAAACTTAATATCTGTAACATCCGGTCTTTCTCGGCGATTTGCATGCGCTACCTCGGTTGACTTTGCCACGAGTGCGGTCATGTAGTCCAGAACTAGCTCTTCCATGAGCCGCACGGTGTCGGCGCGTGGGTTCTGGCTGTCGCCGAACCCAGACATCATTTGACGAAGCTCCGATTTAAAAATGCGCGGGAGACCTAGCCGCCGTGAGGAGCCGCCCTTGTCCTCGGGCTTTTCGCTTGACATCGCGGCTGTGCTCGAGAGTTGTAGCCACAAGAGGGATTGGGCACGTGGGGTGCGATTGGGACGATTCCTCCAAGCCGGGAGGTGTATTTCGTCGGCGAGGTTGGATGTTCAACCTGCCTCCAAAGGCTAATATTGGGCCTTGGGTAGTAATGCAGGCAGTGATGAACTACAGAAAGGTAGTGCAAGCAAAGCAAGGAATTTTGAATGCGTGTACGTGGTGTCCACGTGTGTACTCTAAATCAATTCAAGGGCAAACTCTGTTGTGCTTAACACGCCTTCGGATGCCTTACTGAGCACTTTGCCACAGCTTGTCCAACCATTGTAACTCCCGCGAAAACGGCGCACTGGTGCATGGACTCCGAAACACAAAGGCGTTCAGGCCTCGTCCCGGTCCCGCGCCTCTCTTCATTTGACCGCAACATGGAAAACTCGTCTCCCTTATCGAAAGATCAATACCTCACTCCGCAGTCAGCGTGAAGACCAGCTCTCGTTACGTGATGCCGCCGCGTGCAGCTTCAGGTGGGGTCCGTCGTCGGCGTGGCGGGCGCCGCGGCGGGAGCTCAGCTGCATCCGCACGTCACCGCCAAGCATCTGTTAAGGCTTTCTTTTCGAAAATGGCATCCCCTTCAGAAAGGATTCCCTCGCCTCCGTCGATTGATTCATTTGTCGAGGTCCCAGACCAGCTGCCAACGTCAGTGCCATCACATCTTGACGTCAGTCCCGCACCATCCGCCCCGAGTTCTACGCAGACTACAGACGAACCGCTTCATGAGAAACGTTCTCCTAGCGAAGTGCCGGATATGCCCTCTTTTGAAGACCGAGAAGAAAATTCTACAGAAATCGTAGACGAGAAGTTTGTCACGTCACCGCACCTTTCCGTGCAGGTAGGAGGGGGCTCCTTGCAGCCTCCGCACAATACCGAAAACGAGGAAAATGTAACAGTGCATATTGGTGGATTCGCAGCCCCTGACGCTCTGGGCAGTTCCGGAAAATTGGCTTCAACAGTCACAGAACCCCTTGACGTACCAATGCGATGGGACTTGGTTTCACTATCAACCACGGTTAACGTTTTTCCCAAGCGCGACCGAGTTTTCGTGCAACTACCGTGCATCGCAGTTTCTATCCCACCAAAAGACAATAAGTTAGCGATAAGTCCTGTGACGCCCGCAAACCCGCGAGCAGAGGGGACGGAGAAGCCGGAGAAGATTCCTTACCAAGCCCTGAGTGAAAGCAGTGGAGAGCGTGTTTCACGTCTTTCAAAACGCCGCAATTTGGCGCGCCGAGCAGCACTCAAGGCAGTTAAATATACAGAGCAAGATGGTATCGAAGAGGATCCAATCGTGGTTGATGATGAACCGGATGATATCAGTGATGACACCGCTGTAGTAGTCGCACAC
Organism: Chondrus crispus; assembly: GCF_000350225.1. Taxonomy (NCBI): domain Eukaryota; phylum Rhodophyta; class Florideophyceae; order Gigartinales; family Gigartinaceae; genus Chondrus; species Chondrus crispus. The sequence continues at coordinate 89,910 of NW_005179228.1, forward strand.
TCGAAGAAGCGTAGAATCCGTTCAGATGTCGCTGAGAGCGAGAAAAAGGAGCTCCACCCATTCTTTAAGGCAGCAGCTGCCTCTGTGAGAGATCCCAAGGATCGACCGAAACGCCCGCGAATTGTTCAAGAGCCCAGCGAGGCCTGGAATTACACTGGGGCGACCATGCACGTAAATTGCTGCGAACCGCTGTTGCCATGGTCATCTCCGCCGGAGCTATCGCTTTTTTCTGACACTGTGAAACATGGTCATGCGCTGGAAAACGCAACTCATGTTTTGCTTCAGTCTTACGAACCAAAATCAGTATCGTTGGCGAGCAATCCAATTTCTAGGCAGGTTGAGACGGCAAGCATCTGCAGCGATATGTGGGTCGATAAATACAAGCAAGACAAGCGGGTTGATGTTATTAGCGCCACCGTCACGAAGAAGCTAGTAGACTGGCTCTCTCCGCGGTATGCAGATAAGAACGTCACCTACGAAAATCGTGCGTTTTCATCCGACGATGGTTCTAGCTGCAGCTCCATCCAAGAAACCGAACCAGTTGACAACGAACGAATAGCTGTCCTTTCTGGGCCTGTCGGATGCGGAAAATCGACGGTTGTGGCCAATGCTGCTCGCCAACTTGGTCTCACAATTTTAGAAATCAATGCTTCAACGCTACGAACCGGAAAACGAATTCGCGACGCCATTGGGGAGGCTTTTCGCACTCATCGCGTCGCAACTGCGCCTGTTCGTGATCCTGAAGCACTGGAGGTGGCGCGAAAATCTAATTCCAGGAAAAAGCATTCTGCGAAGAGCAGCTCGGCATTGTACAAGACAACTGCCAAGACCCTGATTTTTTTCGAGGAGGTGGATGAACTACAAGATGACGAAAAGGGGTTTTGGGCATGCCTGCAAGAACTAGCGGAGTCAGAAGAGTGTCGCAGGCCTATTATATGCACAGCGAACTCTTTTAGCCACCAAATGAAGCAAGTGTTTCTATCGCCGAAGGAGCCCATTGAGTCTGATTTTCAAAGATTGCTTCTTCACTCAAGGGAAGAAATCCCTCTTAATCCCCTCTCTTATAAGCATTTCTCCTTCCCCCCTCGTTCGGACCGTCAGGCTGCAGCTGTCTTTAAGCGTGTCTCAACATCGGAGAAGATGTGTGTTCCTGATCGTGTACTAGACTACCTCGCAACATCCTATCACGCGGATACTCGTCGAGCTATTAACCTTTTGCATCTCTTTGGTTTACCTGGCCTTAACACAAGAAAACGACGCGGCAGGCCAAAAACAGCTCGGGATTCTGCAAACGCCTCTCCGAAGAGAAGAGGTTTAGATATGGCGACTACAGACGGATTTTGCATGGTTGCAGATGTTGACGTTTTGGATTTGAGTCTCGCAGACTTTCATGTAGGCTCAGAACGCTGGGTTGAACACGGGCAGGCCGGGGTGGGAAACTCGCAGAGCGGGGGGCGAAATGAAATCGCCTCACTAGAAGCATGGTGTGAGTCGCTGGGGATGATGAGTGACGCAGATACAATCCGGAATACTGTCGATAACGAGATTCGGAATCGTTCTGGGGAAACAATGGAAGGTTTATCTGAGCTATGTCGTGATGAGGATATAGATATCTGTGAGAGAATTGCTGGAGAATTAGGAGAACACGCAGTGGGTATTTCTCGCAAGTATATTTCTTTGAATGAGGAGAGCCGCAGTCCAAGCAGCTTAGTCAATGACATGCATGCCGTCAACACTTCTACGACTACTGCTGCTATCTCGAAATGGCCCTTGGCAAAGCGGCCTATTTTGACAGAGTACATCCCCGTCCTGAGAACGATGGCACGGGCTGATTCTTCCAACAAGGACTTGAGCAATGGTGATGGGGCAGGGTTCGGACGCGTGGTTCGGAGAACGCGCGCATCTGTTCGAAGAAGCGGGTTTTGCGCACTTGACTTAGGAACAACAACCGTGTCAGAGTTGCAGAAGGAGGCAATAAGGTCGCAACCTTAAACATAGCTGTACATAGTAGCAGTTTAATATTCACAATTGTGTCAGATCAAAGGCCCGGGCCCTCCTGCACTGTTAGTCTTGATATTCACATGTCTGCTTCATCAGGTGTCAACCTTCAAGAGCTTATCCTTTTTCTCTACTTCAGTAAGAATTTCTACATATTCTGCCACAAACCTCTGCATCTGCCGGTTGGCAGCGATGACTGGCAAAACTGTGTCTTTGAGAAGGCTCCGGCAGCTCATCCCCAAAATGGTGTTGTCTTCACGTGGATTAGCCAAGTTGAGGAATTGGTCGCAGAGTTCTCGTAGACGCACTGTACAATTTTCAACATCATCGCTGACCGCAGCGGCAATGCGACTGGCGTAGTTGGTGAGGTAGTAGCGGTAGTCGCTAGCGGATCTCAGTACAATCGCGGACTCCATGAGAGATTCCAAATGGGCGAGAGACTCAACTGCAGAGCGTTGCAAATCGGACATTCCTGATAGGGTTGAAAGTCCCTTTCGAACGCGGCCTACACTTGGTTGTAAAGACCGGAGAAGGCCCACCTTCTTTGTTGATGGTATGGTCCTGACGTACTCGGAGTTGGGAGCAGAGTCATCTGCAACTCTCAGCCAGGCACAAAATGCTGTTGAATATACAAATGCATGTCCATCAGAGAGCAAAAGGATTGGTTCCCCTGCCGCAGTCACTTGACAAAGCGCTACTTCGCGGATGATTTTTGCTTTCGCACCAGTGGAATCTTGCTTTCCACCTGCTGGTGAGTCCTGAGGTGTAGCTAGAAGCGAGGCAGCACTCCTCGCACAAATAAGTTTCTTGGCCTTCACATCAAATACTGTACAGAGCGCGCTTCTCGAGACGAGAACAACGAACCACTTTTCTTTTTCTTTCTCCGTGCCTTGGGATGTTGTGACCGAGGAGTCTGGTGATATGCACATGGCTTCGAGCATGTAGGGTGCGGAGTCGATCGAGATTGGCGGTGCGAGACGCCGCCCAGATATTGCGGAGTACAAAAATAGCATACCATCCCCTGTGCCCACCGCAGCAAATTTTCCTCCAACACCAGCGATCGCCGTTACCGGGGCCGACTTGGGGTGATAGTCTCGCCATTGCACCTTTCCGCCCTTTGAGCACATGACCTCGTACCCGCCACCACTAGAATGTTGTTCTCGCGATTCCAACACGATGCGAGGGGTTTCGTCGCTTATAACACGACACCTTCCGGGACCATCGCCACGATTGGGAAGTAGCATCATGCTCAATCCAACAATACTTGGTGCGTACAGATCGGCGGCGTGCCTAACAGGCATGCCTCTAGAGTCCATGATGTCACCGGCGCCTCGTTTTGAACGTCGCATGCCACCGTTTGGCACATGACCAGCACTGGGGCGAACGCCGTTTGCAATATGCGCGGTTGCTGCGTTACTGGCTGCATCTCTTGACACGTCGGGCCCGCCTGAAAACGGATTTCCTTTTGATCGCTTCCAAGGCGATTCCGCACCTGGTGCGCTTTCCGCATCGCTGTCCATGCCGGCCCTTTGAATATCAGTTGGGGCATTGTTGACACCAATATTGTTCTCTTGCGCAACGGCAGTGACTGCCATCGGAGTAATTCGTCGCTTGCCACCTCGCACTCTGACCTCGGCTTGAGCAGCAATGATGCGAGGGTCTGCGGGAGGCGTCGGGCCATTCTCCCGAACGGCAGCTGCAGCGGCTACAACGGGAGCTGGGAGCATGCCTCTCTTGTCGGACGAAGGAGCGGAGGGTTGCGTTTGGGAAAATGGGGGAACTGGGGGCTTCTGAGCGGAGCGGTGCACCTCGGAGTCAATAGTCTCCTCGACGACGTCCATGGAGTCGTCCAGGACGATTGGAGTACTCGAGTTCGACAGGGGTTTCCGGGGAGGAAGCGGGGTGGGCTTCGGCACTGTCGTGGGAGCCCCTTGTTGGTTTGGCGGGACCGGGTTATTCAGATTCATGGCATGGCGGCGGTCATGCTCAAACTGGAGCTGGGCGGCGGACTCGGGGATGGGAGCGACGCTATCGCCAGCGCCACCAAAGACCCTCCATTGCTTTGCGAGTATGGTGCGGGTTTCTTCCTGTGAGACAACCTCTCCCAGTTCGTCGGGCTCGAAGCGTACGTACATGACGCGGCCATCCGTGGAGCAGGACATGAGGGTGTAGCCATCGGTTCCCCACGACAGGTCGATGACATCGGCATCAAACATGTCGGCGATGTCGAAAAAGGGGCGGATACGGGTCGCTCGCCAGATAGATGCGCCGCAGTCCTTGGAGCCGAGCGCTAGACATGTGTAGGGATCGCGGTCGTTCTTGTTGGGGGGCGGTGTAGTTGTGGCGGGAGTGGCATTTTTTTGCTTTGCGCTCTCCTCAATCTGCTTGTCCATGGCGATGATGGTGTCCGTGGCGCGGTACAGCCTCGGGGAGAAGCGCGAGGTAACGACGGGCTCGCGGTGGCCGATAAAGTCGAGCTGGTCGTCGAAGCCGCTCTCCCTGGACAGCATGGGGGCGTAGTGGGCGCTGGGCTTCTTGTACGCGTTGGTGGCAGTGAGCTGGCTGCCGCACGGGCTCCAGCTGATGCGGAGGAAAAATGCCATGGAGTTCTCCTTGTACACGGCGAGATCGAAGGGCTTGCTGATGACCTTCTCCGTCTTCCAGTCCGACGTGCGCCAAATGCGGACGGTCTTGTCATCCGACTGGCTCGCCAAAAAGCGATCCACGGGGTCCCACGCGACGCCCTTCACCAGACCGCAGTGGCCATCGAGCCTGACAATGGCCCTCTCATTGCGCACGCTCCAGACATAAATGGCGTTATCTACGCTTGCCGACGCGAGCCTCTGTCCATCCGGGCTCCAGCACACGTCGGTAACGTCGCCCGTGTGGCCCCTGAGCGGGCGGCGAACGGTCCAGTTCTCGAGGGCGGCCTTGCCGCCGGCGGCGAAGGCGGAGTTCTGCGGGGCGCCAGGGATCTGCTCGTAGATAAGGACGACGGCGTCGTCGCCGCCGGAGGCGAGGAGGTTGCCCGCGGGGGCCCAGCGGACGCAGTTGACGGCGGATGAGTGGGACGAGATGGAGGCGAGCAGGGCGTCCGGCGGCGGGACGTCGGCCGCGGCGGGGCTGTCTGCCTTGACGTCGCGCGAGTTCTCCGCGTGGGCTGGGATGGCCAGCGCGGCTAGCACCGGCAGCGACCAGATTTTTACGGCGCAGTCCTGGCCGGCCGAGGCCAGCCGCTGGCCGTGTGGCTCGATGTCCACGCTGAAGATGGAGACTGGCGACCGCGCGCGGCCGTGGCGCAGCCAGGGCGGCACGTAGAAGTGCATGGTGGGGGGGGGAGACGGTGGCGGGAGGAAGGGAGGGGGAGGGGGAGGGGGAGGGAGGGGGAGAAGGGGAGGGAGGAGGGTGGGAAGCGGGGGGGATTTCTGCGGATGGGCTGGGGGGGAACTGTTTGAAGGTGGGGCGCATACAGAACGAAGGAAAAGAGAAGGGGGGAGCACGGAATTGAGGGCGGTTGGAGGGGTCGTTATGCTCGAGAGAGGTTTTCGGTTCGGTGCGCGCGAGGGGTTGCTTGTAAAGTTATCTAGATATCGCGCGGCGGTTGTACAGTACCCTGGTACCTCTTTGCTAGATTTTGAAACCGTGCTTGCCGCTCCATGCGCCACGGCAACGCTGTACGCTATCTATGAGCAGCCTCTAAGAAAGCTGTGGAGGGCAAAGCGCCCTCGCCCAACGTTCGCTGCAGCAGGCGTGGGGGTGGGGGAGTGCAAACGACGGCAGTCTCTGCGTCTCTTGCGCGCGGTCTCTGCGGGGGGCTGAGCCCGGAGAGGGAGCAAGCGGATGAGAGTCGGCGCTCGGAATTTTTCAAAAAAAAAAAAAAAAAACGATCAAGCAGACACGTGTGCGACGGACGACGGGTGTCCGAGGTGTGCGACGTGTCGAGGCCACGTGGCGGCCTGTAAACGATGCGCGCGACAGATCACCTCGCGCCGCCCGCGGGAAGGGCTCGCCGGCGCGCGCCGTGTATGCCGCCCAATCAGCGCGCCGCGCCGCGCGCTGTGACGTGTACCCCCCGCAGCGCGCGCGCGCAACACATCGCCACACATCGCCACCGCCCGCGGTGCCCAAAACGGGCCAGTGTCAGCCTGGATCCGCAAGCGTCAGCGCCCGATGCACCATCGCCCGTCCTCATTAATGCTGCGCAGTATAAGGGTACTGTGCCCCTTTTACCGCCCTTTTTACCGCCTTCGACTCCTTATTACATGACCTCCGTATCTCACACCCCGTCGCCAGCCTCACTACAACCCCTTCCAGCGCCGATCCGTCCCCCGCCGCCCCGACCCCCGCCGCCCCGACCCCCGCCGCCCCGTCCCCCTTCTCAACTGCGCCCGCCCTCCGCCATGGTCTTCTCGCCATCCAAAGCCACCCTGCTGCTCGCCCTGGTCGTCCTTCTCTTTGCCCCCCCAACCGCCGCCGCCGCCGCCCCTCTGGTCGCGCCCGAGTCATCCGCCCGCGGCCTTTTTAATGCCTTCTCGGCGCCCGCCTCGCCCTCGCCCGTCCCGCCTCCGGATGTTGAGCCTCTCACAGAGGACATCGACGAGGACGACCATCACCACGAGGGGGACGACCACCATGAGGAAGGTCATCATTCCGATGCACACAAGGATGACAATGTAGAAGAAGAAGATGGACAACCTCCTGCTGACCCCGATGCTGATGACGCTGACCCCGATGCTGATGCTGATGCTGATGCTGATGCCGATGCTGATGCTGATGCTGATGCTGATGCTGATGCTGATGCTGATGCTGACGCCGATGCCGATGCCGATGCCGATGCCGATGCCGATGCTGATGATGATGATGATGCTGATGATGATGCTGATGACGATGCCGACGCTGATGCCGACGCTGATGCCGATGCCGATGCCGATGCCGATGCCGATGCCGATGCCGACTCTGTCGTCGAACCCCGAGACGGCGATTCCACCGATGTCGACCCGCCTGCCGAGGAAGAAGACGACGCTACCACCTCCGACACGGTCCCCACAGCGCCTACGCCGTCGCCGACCCCCGCGACCGCGGCCGGCGACTCACCGTACGGCTTCTACAACGAAGATGAAGGCACTCCCGACGATGACGACACGGACGGCTTCTACAACGAAGATGAAGGCACTCCCGATGATGACGACACGGACGGCGACTACACTGTCGTCGTAGACGACGGCTCGCAGACGCAGGGCAAGGCGCAGGACCCGCCCTCGGGCGAGGGCGAAGGCGACGACGCCGAGTCTGACTCCTCGAGCGGCGGGGTGCTGGCACTCTCCCTGACGGGCATCGCGCTCGCGGTCATCGCGCCGGCCGTGCTGATTTACACGGCCATGCGGAGAAGGAACGCCGGGTTTGAAACCATGCCCGCCGTGCCGTCGGAGGCCGGTACGTACCGGAGCCAGAACGTTGGGGGCGGCACGTTTGCTGTCGGCGAGGTGTGAGGAAGCTTGTTGCTGTAGACTAGCAAGTATTGGTGGTTTTCGTCGCCCTGATATTGTATAAAGTCGCGTATTGAACGTCCCTGGTGCGGGATGCGTTACTCGCATAGGGCATGCGACTTGGACAAGCATTATATACCTCGGGGATATAGATATAGGAACACGATAGCGTCGCGCCGTACGTAGTTTGTGTGCGCATAAGGCTTGAAGGCACGGTTGTCAGCGCTGAAGCCTTCGCAAGATTTCCTGAAAAACATCGAGGAAGCTGCGATACTCCTGTTCCGAGCACTCTCTGCCCGGGGTCCTCGCGTTGCGATAGAACGCGAGGTACTGTCTACACAGGTCGTTGCCTAGTTCCTCCCCCAGGGCCTCTCTGATGCGCTGCAGGTACTCTTCGACATCACAAGCCAAGGCGCTGCGGTCACACGGGTCGTCGTCCTTCACAGCGGGGCTGTCCGGGCAGGCCTTGAGCGTGGGGTCGCGGGCGAGCGCAAAGGCCTCGAGGATGCGCACGGACGCGGCGATGAAGGTCTTGAAGTGGACGCCCTCGTACGCGGAGCCGGGCGGGCCCCAGCCGCAGTCGTCGCGCCACTCCGGCACGACCTCCGTGCGCCGCTCGCGCTCCGCTTCCTCCCGGATGAGCTCGTACGCATGCTGGGGCGGCGGGGCGGGGCGGGGCGGGGCAGGGCGGGGCGGGGGTTAGTGGCGTGAGTGGTTTGCTCGGTTCGCGCGGGCAGGCGGATGTCGGGAGAAGAGACGTACTTTCGGCAGGTCGCAGAGCGTGAGGAAGTCCGCGGAGACTGAGCCCGAGCGGGCCTCGCGCATGGTGCGCCAGCGGCGGGACTTGAAGCAGCAGTTGAGGATGAGAACGAGGACCTGGGACGGGGGGAAAAGGGCGAGGGTCAGCAGGGGGCAAGGGCGCGGCGGGCGCGGAGCTCGAGGTTGGCGAGGCGGGTACGTACGATGACGGTGGCGCCCGCGCCGAAGATGGACCAGTGCTCGGCCGTGATGACCTCGAAAATGTTCTCTGGCTGGTCGGACATCGTATCGTGTACTGTGGTCGCGGGCAAGGGGGGAGGGAGGAGGGAGGAGGGGGTCTACGTGAGAGGAGGGTGGGAAGGGAAATGAGGGATGGGAAGAGGGGAGATGGACAAGGTGAGAGCAGGGTGGGAAGGGAAATGAGGATGGGTGGGAAGGGAAGGGAAATGAGGGATGGGAAGAGGGGAGATGGACAAGGTGAGAGCAGGGTGGGAAGGGAAATGAGGAATGGGAATTGTCCAGCAACGTTCAATGTGGGGAAGGAGTGGTACACGTGTAGTAGATCTGTACAGTACTAGCCAAAAGGCACTGTAATTATGCAAACAATTTGATCATCAAATTTTGATGTCAAATTGTTAACAGAAACAGCTGCGACACGGGCGCCGACTAACGGCGACACGAGAAGGGGACAGGATGAGCGGGTACTCTACCAATCAAAGGGGGGCCTCGCGTGGCAATCTCCCGACCCCTGCGGCGGACTGGCCGTGTTGAGGATGGCGCCTTAAATTGAATGTAGGCCGTATCTAACAGTGGATTGCGAAACTCCAATAACCGTAGAAGCCTTATTTTGCTTTGACGCTCCAATCGAAATAGCTCCAGACCAGCTCGTAGTAGCGCACCGCTATCGGCATGCCGGCAACCGGCAAAAACGCAAGGAAACGCAAACCGAAAGCCCTCTTTGTGCCACAACATACCTACCGCCTTCACCTGTGAAACCTTATACCGACAACATCGCACCACCACAGCGCCTCCACGCCCCCAGCCAACCCACGCCACACGCCGCTCCCTCCACGATGTTCGACGTCCTCCCCTGGCGCCCCGCGGCGGGCGTCGCGTGGGAAACCTTGCTGCACACGCTCTCGCGCCTCCCGGGCACGGTCCCGCTGCTCTCGCTGCTAGGCGCGCCGCCCTCGAGCTTGGACGTATCTGTCTTCGTCATGCTCCCGCTGGACACCGCCACCTCCGCCCCGCGCATGCCGCCGCCGCTCCTCGACTACGCCCTGTCCACGCTGGCGCGCCTCGGCGTCGTGGGCGTCATGGTCGACGTGTGGTGGGGTCTGTGCGAGCCCGCGCCGGGCGTGTACACCTTCGACAAGTACGTCGCGCTCGCCAAACTCTGCCGCGCGAAGGGGCTCAAAGTCCAGGCCACGCTCAGCATGCACGCGTGCGGCGGCAACGTGGGCGACTCGATCAATATCCCCCTCCCGCCCTGGGTCGTCGCCGCCGCCGACGAGCACTCCTTCTGGTTCACCGACCGCGCGCGCGCCGTCACCAAGGAGTACATCTCGTTCGGCGCGGACCACGCCCCCGTCCTGCCCGCGGGGCCGCGCGCCGCCACAGGGGACACACGCACCCCCGTGCAGGCGTACGAGATGTTCGCGAGGGCGTTCGTCGACGCCATGCGGGAGCACGCCCTGCTGGGCAGCGTCGTCACCGAGCTGCAGGTCGGCGTCGGGCCGTGCGGAGAGCTGCGGTACCCAGGCTACCCCATGGATCGGTGGCAGTTTCCGGGCATTGGCCAGTTTCAGTGCTATGATGAGTACTTGCTGCAGGATCTGAGGAAGTGCGTGCAGGAGACGGGGAGCGCGGAGGTGAAGGGCGCCGCAATGCCGCCGGAGGGGACGGGCGGGTATAATGACACGCCGCGGAGGACCGAGTTCTTTAGGAGAGGGTACAAGGGGGAGGCGGGGCGCTTCTTTTTGAGGTGGTACTCGGAGAGGATGCTGCGGCATGGGGAGGATGTGCTGAAGGCAGTGCGAGGGGTAGTGGAGGGGGAGGACCTGGTGCTGGCGGTGAAGGTGTCGGGCGTGCATTGGTGGAAGCACTCCGCGTCGCGTGCGGCGGAGGCGACGAGCGGGTACATGCTGGGGGCGGGGGAGCCGGCGTACGGGGAGATTGCGCGGATGCTGAAGCGGTACGACTGCGTGCTGGACTTCACGTGCCTGGAGATGCGGACGATCGACCAGCCATGGCTGCGGGCGCGGTGCGGGCCGCGGCAGCTGGTGGCGGAGGTGTTCGAGGCAGCGCGGAAGGAGGGCGTTCGGGTGGCTGGCGAGAACGCGCTGGAGAGGTATGACGACGTGGCGTACCGGCAGATCGTTAGGGCGTTTCGTAGATGTCGGGCGCAGAGGTATGGGTTCACGCTGCTGCGACTGGGCGATACGCTCATGGAGGAGGATAACTTGAAGAGACTGGGGGAATTCGTCAAGGAGATGAGTTGAGAGTTCAGGGCCTTTGAGGAAGAGCCCCTGTACCGTACAGTACGGCTGTTAATTTGTAAAAGTGAAAATGTGGATAGCGGCGATCATACCGTACAGTAATCAGATTCCATCCCTGACCGGCAAGCCTTGGTGCCCGAGGGTAGGCTGGTTGTTGCCACGCAGCGACGGCAAGCAGACGCTCTTCAACAAACGACGGCACCGGCACGAAAAACGTCATTTACAATCATGTCTTCCCCCTCCGCCCCTCCGCCGGACGCGCCCGCCGAGTACGCCAAGGTGGCCGCGGAGGGTCTGGACCGGGCGGCGGCGTGGGACGATGACGGCGGCGGCGGCGAAGAAGAAGAAGAAGAAGACTACCCGACAGCGTCTGCGTTCCCGCCGGACCCATTCAGCGAGCCGTCCCCCCCGCACGTGCCGTAC
>NW_005179229.1:0-99869 GCF_000350225.1 Chondrus crispus
GTCCGGTTCTTCACCAAGGATTACCTGGACCCCCGCCGTGTCGGTTCTGTCTGGACCTGACCCACCGACAGGAGCAATGTCCTGTGGTGGCGGACAGCGCACTGCAGTCGAAGCTTTTGCAGGCCCGAGAGGCCAATTATCAAAAGCTTCGGATCCGTCAAAGTCTCCGCCCAGGTTCGCCGTTCGAGCGTCAACCGCCGACCGCGTGGCGAAATTCGCGTGCGCAGGCTCCCACGGGCATCAACGTGGTCGAGCCGCGCGAGACCGTCCAATCGGAAGAACCGGCGCTACCGCTGACGGACGAGGGGCCCGAGTGTAGTATAACCCCCCCCCCTGGGGGCTTTTTAGTTAGATTGAATCAACAACAGGATCCCCTACTGTAGAGCTCGACGCTCTACAGTACAACCGCGCGTGTCCACGTGTACACCACGGGGACAAGGGACACGCGCATACACGTGCACACGTGTGCCACACGCGAACGAAGCGCGCACGCACCACGGGTAATACGTGTACTGTCAGCCTCGACATAGCTGACAGTATTACAGTGCAGGCCGACCTGCACTACAGTAGCCCACTACAGTACCTCGCTACTGTAGTGTTATGATAGATTGTTTTGTATATTAAATATGGGGCGGACCGGCGGCGGTGGAGGAGGACAAGCACGGACTTGTCACCCACCGACCGTCAAGGTCCGACTTCCCGCTTATTCTAAGGTAACGTTCGCTAATTACCTTAGAAGCAGCACCGAGCGCGGGTTGAGGACGCGCGCGGTACGCCCACGAGCCGGCTCCGCATCCGCCCGTCGGTACTGTATCGTTACCCAGTACCGCGCCGGGGCGTCGAGGCGTCGAACCGCTCGCGCGTACCGGCGTCCTCCCCGTTCCCGCTCTACCACGCTACCCGGGCCCGCTGCCCGGTGCCGTAGGCTGGTGTCCCGCTTCACCCCCGTCTTCCCGATCGACAAGGGTCTCGGTCGAACTGTGCATACACCCCTATCGCTGGGGGTGTTTATGCTACAGTGGTCTCCTGACCTAGAAGACCCTGGAGTCCGATCTCCGAGAAGACTTCCGCTTCCCTCCGCGAACCGATCGCGTTGAGATGAGCCAAGAGTTTGAGCCCTCGATCCGCTCCGAAGTGGCGGATCTGAGTCCGGCCGCTGTGCAGTCCCCATCCGCCCCGTCGGGCGACGGCGACGCAGGTCCTCGTGACCGCGAACCGTCGCTCGGACCCTCCGAGGAAAGAGCGGCGGCGATGTTCGAACGCATAGCCGAATACATCGAGGAAGTCCGTACCTCCCTTCGGATCGATGTATCGGACCATGTATACACTCGATGTATGGCCGAACTCCGCTCCCTGCGTGAAGAGAAGTTCGATAGAGTGACGCAGTCCTTAGAGAATCTCCGAGCACTGATCGACGAGTTACACTCGCGGATAGTGCTCGTCGAAGACTCCCGTTTCGCCTCGCCCGGACCGTCCGGGCAAGGTCGCCCTGAGAGGCCGACCTCGGTGAGACGACCCGAGGACCAAACCTCTCCGTCCGCAGAGCAATTGGGTGCGTTCGCGCACCTCTCCGCTGAGCCCAACGCCACTCGTCGGCGTGCTCGTGACATGGAACGTACCATGGCCGAAGGGCTACCCGGTGCCCCCTCGAGATGGCCCGGCGGTACCGTGCCTCCGAGCGCCGCCGCCCCCGAAGGTTGGCGTCCGACTGGTGCCGCTACCAGTCGGACTGCAGAATGAAGTCGTCGTCCGATAGACGCGAACTTTGCGTCTGAGACCCGAGCCTTGCCGCCTATCGCCGGAAGTAGGCGGCAAGTGGACCGCGTATCGTACGCGGACGAACAGGACCGTGGAGGAGCCGCCTGCGGATCCGGAGAACCGATGTTCTCCGTCGATCCCCGATGGGGTGGCTACCCGCCGGCGAGTTACGCCGAGCATCCAGGTCTGGTAGTCGTCCGTACGCTACCGGTTACCTCCTTCGGCACGCTGGGTCCCGCTGAACCCGGGCTCGAGCCGGGACATACGATGATCCGAGAGTTCAGCGCCGTTGCTGACTATCGTATGTACCGCTTGGATAACACCTCGAGGCTCGTTACCTCGGGTGACGCGGGACGGATCGCGAAGTACGTCCAACGCTGTCGTGGGATCCGTCCCACGATGCGCAGCTTCGACGGTACCGACCCGATCCAGCTGCTGCCGTTTTTGAAGGATATCCGAATCACCTTCAACTCGCAACACCTGACCGAAGGTGTTGCGGTACGAGTCCTCGCTCACTTCCTCGAGCGCGACGCGGAGCGCCTGTATACGAGTTATACGATGCGTGGCCTCCGCGCCGGCCAGCTCCATGATGACGTGAGCTGGCCGGGGCTCGTGAATCAATTCTTAAAACGCTACCTCACGGACGACGTGTTAGGTGAAGCGTACGACGCTGTCGCTACGGCGCGACAGCAATCGCATGAGACGGAAAGCACGTTTGCTGACCGACTCGAGACTGCCGCGTTCCGATGCACGGCAGTCTTCTCCGAACAGTCCCTCGCGCACTACTTCGTGCGGGGACTTGCACCGGCAACCCGTGCCGCAGTATTCGAAAATGTGCAAAGGCTGCCAGGCAGTCAGAAGACCGATCTTCCGACCATCCGCCGTATCGCCACGGCGGAAGGTACAACGTACCGCGCTCGGCGCGGTTTATCTCTGCCGGATTCGAAACCGGCAAGGAGAGCTGGCAGGACTACGAAGTCCGCCGCGACAAGTTCGCCCGCCTCGACCCTCCATATCGGGGAGGATGAGTGGCAGGCCGACCCTGTCCTCATTAGGCAAGGAGCAGGGCCCGTGGGGGCACGAACCCCCTCACCGATGTCGACCGGAACGACATCGAGTTACGCGACCGCGTTCGCGGCCACTCCAAGAGTGACAAGGGGTACGGACCCCCGGGTCGCAGAGCTCGACATCTCGAACCGAGATGCAGGAGGCCGAGCGCCTCGCGTGCCCCTCCTCACCGATGAGGAGGCGCGGCACGCGGCGACCTTCGCCTCAACGGACGGCAGCGCGTACGTAATCAAGTGACTCTCCTACTTCCACTCTCGGTTGATAATCAAATGACTCTCCTTCTTGCACTCTCGGTTGATAATCAAGTGACTCTCCTATTTCCACTCTCGGTTGATAATCAAATGACTTTCCTACTTGTACTCTCTTGCTAATAATTTGGGACCGTTTGAGAGTCAATAATATCTGAATGTACTGTACTGTAGATTACAGATTTTACAATACGATTAATAACCACTGTGGCACATACGTCATACGTGTCATACACGTGTAGGACAAATGTCATACGTGTCACACACATGTCAAATCGAGAAAAATGAAACATGTTCAGAATGTACTGTAGAGTGCCACGAGGTACATAACTTACACGTGTCAACACCAAAATTGAAACATGCTCGGAAATGATAGGAAAGTGCAACCGTGTACGAATATGACACGTGTCCACGTTGAAGACCAAACATCCCCAGGTTTCGTCGACGTACACGTGTAATATCTGTCCAGGCTTGTAGCTTAGCATGTGGTCGAAGATTTCCGACACTGCCCCTCGATCACATGCTTTTACTGGACACTGCAAGCCCCAGAAGTTCTACAAACTTCTGGAATAGAATTCGCCCAAGTGCTTTGGTTAAGATATCCGCAGGCATCGAAGTGGTCGGACAATGCGACAAATACACAATGTTTCTCTTAATAGCATCTCGTACGTAGTGGTATTTTACATCAACATGTTTGTTGCGACGGTTGATCGATTCATTCTGTGCAAACGAAATCGTCCCTGCATTGTCACACCCCATCATGATCGTGGGATCAGAATCAAGTCCAAGGACATCAGCAACAACTTGACGCAACCAGGTCGCCTCCTTACACGCTTCACATAGTGCAATGTACTCAGCTTCACACGTCGAAGTCGCAACCACAGTCTGTTTCCGGGAACTCCAACTGATAGCTCCACCACAGAACTTGAAAACATATCCGCTGGTCGACTTGCGAGAGTCTGAACAACCGGCCCAGTCAGCATCACTGAAACCAAGCAACTCCGGCGATTTAGATTTATTGTCAAACACGATTCCTAAGTTTCGAGTCCCTTGCCTGTATCGCATTACTCGTTTTACACCTGCCCAGTGTGACTCACATGGGTTGGCAGAATGTTGGGAAAGCTTTCCAATGGCGTATGCCAAGTCTGGACGAGTGCCAACCATCAAGTACATAAGGCAACCGACTGCCTCACGATACGGTGCCTTTGTTTCGGAGTCGTTTTCGATAGAATTCGTGGTTCTGCGACCTTGTTCCATTGGCGTCAGAGAAGGGTTACAAGCCGACATTTTAAAACGGTCAAGCACATTTGATGCATACTTAGTTTGAGTGAGACTCAATGTCTTGGCAGTGAGATCTCTTTGAATCTCAAGACCAATGCAGACTTTTGCTTCACCGAGGTCTTTCATCTCAAACCGTTTGTTAAGCTCCCCCTTCATCCATTTGATGGCATGGATATCACTACCAGCGAGCAACAAGTCATCGACATAAAGTGCAATTAGCATGATAGTGTTACCAATGCGTTTAATGTAGAGGCACGGATCACTACGTGAAGTCTCAAATCCCAATTCACCGAGTAAGAAATCATCCACTTTGGTATGCCATTGACGAGGTGCTTGTTTAGGACCGTAAAGTGCTTTCAAAAGTTTACACACGTGATCACTTTTGCTTTTGTCAACGCAGCCTTCGGGTTGCTCCATGTAGATGTCTTCATCCAAGTCGCCGTTCAAAAACGCAGTCACGACATCCATCCGATGAAGTTCAAGGTCGTAATGAGCAACTAAGGCAAGAAGTAGACGAATAGTCGTAAACTTTATGACAGGGGCATATGTCTCAGTATAGTCAAGACCCTGCACTTGCTGGAATCCACGGGCAACAAGTCTGGCTTTTGCACTTTCAACTATATTGCCATTTGCATCAGGCAGCTGCTTGACATTGAAAACCCATCGAGATGTCAAGATGTTTGACGCCTCAGATCGAGGAACAAGTTTCCAGGTCTGATTCTTAGTCTGCGACGCAAGTTCTTTGTCAATGCCAGTTTGCCAGAATGCAGCTCTAGGACCGTGGGTTGCTTGTTTGAAAGTCTTGGGACCTTCAATAGCGACATGCGCATGTGAAAGAGGAGCAGCTGCAAAGTTGCTCCTCCACCATGATCCGGGAGGTCTACTGATTCGAGACGATCTTCGTACAGCTGGAGTCGGAGTTGGAGGGGTGACATTCGGAGTTTCGACGGGAGGTGATACATCATCTTCATCATTCTCACCTACAGAGTGAGTGTCCTCGTTTTCAATAACCTCCCCTGAAATTTCATCCTCTTCCGACCCAACCTCATTAGTATTTGGGGTATCGGCTTCATTCTCATTGTCGCCACCGAGCAATACAACGCCAACGCCAGAGCTGATTCAATCTTTTTCATGTGCAGGAATGTCATGCATCCCACATGTCGATTCATCAAACTTGGCATCTCGTGAAACAACAACTTTACTCAACTCTCCGTCCCAAAGTTTGTATGCTTTACTGCATTGCGAATAACCGAGAAACATCGCTTCACGCGCTCGCAAGTGAAGCTTACGGAGCTCTAATTTCGGTAATGTATACCAACACTTTGACCCAAATACTCTCAAATGGCCAACATTTGGAGTTGACTTCATCCAAATGTGATGGGGAGCCGTGTTAACTGGCAAAGCCCGTGAAGTAACTCGATTGCGTACATATACTGCAGTGGCAAGAGCCTCTGCCCAGAATCGTTTACTGACCTGTTTATGAGAAAGCATGGAACGGACAAGATCAATCAAGGTTCGATTTAAACGTTCAGCAACACCGTTTTGTTCAGGTGTGTAGGCAGTGGTGAGCTGGTGCTGGGTACCGTTTGAATCCAAATATGACTTGAATTCTGTCGACAAGTACTCTCCCCCTCGATCAGTGCGAAGCACCTTCACTTTGCGACCAGTGTGCGTTTGGGCAAACTGTTCATACAGCTTCTATTTTGCAAAGGCCTCAGATTTATTTCGCATCGTGTACACAACTACCCAGTTCGAGTGATCATCTACAAATGTAATGAAGTATCTCGAACCACCAATGGACTGTACTTCGAGCGGACCACAAACGTCAGAATGTACCAAGTCAAGACAGTTCTGTGCTCGAGACGATGATCGCTGTTTCGGGATTACTGATCGCGTTGCTTTGCCGAACACACACGCAGGACAAACGAGAGAGTGATTGTCAGACTTTCGATTCATTGCTCTGATCACATCGCTTTGACGAACATTGATGCCACTTACCACATTATTGTGAATCATTGATGCGATTCCTTGTACGTTAACATGGGCCATTCGTTCATGTAGCGTCTGCAAGGTAACTACGTGAGCAGAGAAAGTTTCATTCATGACATCAAGTATGAATAAATCCCCAACTTGACTAGCTGTGGCAACTAGAGTTGGTCCTGCAGTAACGATGCATTTGTCATTTTCAAATGACACTTGCAAGCCCTTTGAAACGATTTGGCTAACAGACAGAAGCGAGTATCCGAAATCAGGGACATGCAAAACGTTGGACAATTTGCAAGGATGTGGACTACCATTGACGTTCAACATGAATTCTACCTCACCACGACCAGCGACATTGGCTCTAGCCTTAGTGCCCATCTCGACTGATCCAGATTGCATCTGTTCATAAGTAACGAACATAGAGCGATCAAATGTAATGTGGGCACTGCAACCGGAATCCACAAGCCATGACCCTGCGTTTACTGCCTTCCTTTCGGGAGAAGAAGTCGAAAGCAGGCATGTAAAGTCGCTTTCAGCAAAGGCAGCAGTAGAAGTTTCATCTCGAGATACGAATGCACTTGGCTTCATGCCGGGGTTGCGGGACCGGAACCCGTCTGGCGGTGCTGGTCGGCGCCCATTCACATCCTTGCCCCAGCAACGCGCTGCAGTATGCCCATGTCTATTGCAATTCGTACATTTCATATCGCGTCGAATAGGCATACGATTGACAAGTGCAGGTGCATGTGGTGATGAAGCAGAAGCGGTCTTCATGCTTTCTCGTTGCTCTTCTTGCAGCAGACGACTCTTCACAAACTCGAGTCCAAACACTTTATCTTCATTGCCAAGTGCGTCAAGAGCAACAATCAAGTTATCGAATTGTGGAGGCAAGCCATTCAACACAGCCATTGCAATTTCTTTATCGTCAATCTCAACACTCATTGACTGCAATCTGGCAGCAAGTTGCTTCACACGATTGATGAACACGAGCACTCTCTCGGATGGGAGCATGGATACCGTGTAAAAGTCGCGACGGGCGGCAAGTTTGTTGAGCAAAGTATGACGCTCAAACACATTCAGAATTGCTTCCCATGTCTCTTTCGCACTGCTACACCCTCGCACATGTTGCAAGTAGTCATCAGAAAGCATGAGTCCGATGACTGCCTTTGCTTTTGCGTCACCACGGATCCATTTTCTCCGGTCATCTGACGTCGCATTCTCCGGGATATCATCAAACACGTATTGATCGACATCTCGGAGACCAAGCAGTAGCTGGATTTTCTGCTTCCAGATGTAAAAGTTAGATGCGGTCAGCTTCTCGATTCTGACCGATCCAGAGCTTTGGTCATCCATTTCGCCGAATGGATGTACCCTTCGAGTATACAAGGTCTTCTGTTCCGGGATCCCAAGCCGTTAACCGATAGTCAACACCATGGCAAGCCCACCCGTATAGGAAGTTTGTAGCGATTACTCGGAAACGTTCTTGGTGCTTGTTCCCGGCGGAGTGGAACAAGCGTATTCTTCTTAAAAATGCCTTAGGGCGCTACCCCCGTATGTCGGCCAGTGCGGGTCTTTCGACTGTGAACTAAATCAAACGTGCCACGAGTAAGCACAACACTTTGCCTGTAGACGAACCAGGACTTTTGGTCACTACCGCGAACGGTCCCTGCAACCGAAATCGGCTTGTCCAAACTTGATACGGTACTACCCCAATGAGGTTTCCCACAACACAAGAATGAAACTGCCTTCGTCGTACTCGTGTGATTTGTTCACAATCACGCCTACGGTCACCCTCTTCCGTGCGAACTTAATCAAGGTACGCG
This sequence comes from Chondrus crispus, assembly GCF_000350225.1. Classification (NCBI taxonomy): domain Eukaryota; phylum Rhodophyta; class Florideophyceae; order Gigartinales; family Gigartinaceae; genus Chondrus; species Chondrus crispus. Next base: position 8,159 of record NW_005179229.1, read on the forward strand.
ACCTTATACACGTATAGTGAGAGGTTCAGTGTTTAGGCACGTATTCTCTTCACCCAGGGGACCGAAGTCGTACCTATAGGGCTAATACCGAGAGCGTTACCCACACCGCCGACGCACCTCCCGAAGGCAGAGTGCGGATCGACTAGACCAGTACACTGTGATCCTCCCCGAGGATCAGTAATTCGTCTCTCGACGATTCTTGGTCGGACCCTCGCTCAAGTCAGATTTCCAATGGCACCAGCCTTTCACCAAGAGCGAGGGTATGTTCCACTGAGGATTTGGCAGTGCGTTGGCCACTAGGGACTTTCTTCCTCCCGACTAGCGGAAGGCTCACCCACAGCTCACACAACGACTGCCACGACAAAGCAAAAAAACTGAGAACTGACGGACCACTGAGGATTTGGCAGTGCGTTGGCCACTAGGGACTTTCTTCCTCCCGACTAGCGGAAGGCTCACCCACAGCTCACACAACGACTGCCACGACAAAGCTGCAAGACCACAAAGTTGATTTCCAAAAACTGGGAACTGACGGACCACCAAACTGAAAAATCGGCTGAAACGGTGATGAAAACGACGGCGAAAACTGAAAAAACTGAAAAACCAAACTCGAAAGCAGAGACTGAAACTGATACCTTCTTCTTCTGCTTGACGAGCTGAACAAACTGATACTTGAACGACGGCGAAACTCGAACTTGAACCAAAACGAAGACGACGATCAGCGTTGAACTGGGCCCACAACCTATAGAAAGGTCAGCGGGGCAGAGGGAAGAAGGATGGTTGAAGGTTGCTGGTGGTTGACGGGTTTTTGAGGCAAATTTTTCAGACCTCGATTTTAACATCAGGTTATGGGCCCAGATTTATGCTACCATTCGTGAGTTCGATTCTCACCGGGTGCACTTGGGCGGCGCAATGTTTGTTTGTTTGTGTCACACTTGGGAACGTACCTGCCTGTGTGTTGTGCAGTGACCCGCGCCGTGTGTTTGGCGTCCCTTGGTCGAGGGGGAGTGTTGAAATAGTGAGCGCGCCCAAGGGGACACCAAGAAGCCAGCGCCTGTGGCCTAGTGGTTAACGAATTTTTTGCGGCAAATTTTTCAGACCTCGATTTTAACATCACCTAGTGGTTAACGAATTTTTTGCGGCAAATTTTTCAGACCTCGATTTTAACATCAGGTTATGGGCCCAGATTTACGCTACCATTCGTGAGTTCGATTCTCACCGGGTGCACTTGGGCGGCGCAATGTTTGTTTGTTTGTTTGTGTCACACTTGGGAACGTACCTGCCTGTGTGTTGTGCAGTGACCCGCACCGTGTGTTTGGCGTCCCTTGGTCGAGGGGGAGTGTTGAAATAGTGAGCGCGCCCAAGGGGACACCAAGAAGCCAGCGCCTGTGGCCTAGTGGTTAACGAATTTTTTGCGGCAAATTTTTCAGACCTCGATTTTAACATCATGTTGGAAATCTTCGACCACATGCTAAGCTACAAGCCTGGACAGATATTACACGTGTACGTCGACGAAACCTGGGGATGTTTGGTCTTCAACGTGGACACGTGTCATATTCGTACACGGTTGCACTTTCCTATCATTTCCGAGCATGTTTCAATTTTGGTGTTGACACGTGTAAGTTATGTACCTCGTGGCACTCTACAGTACATTCTGAACATGTTTCATTTTTCTCGATTTGACATGTGTGTGACACGTATGACATTTGTCCTACACGTGTATGACACGTATGACGTATGTGCCACAGTGGTTATTAATCGTATTGTAAAATCTGTAATCTACAGTACAGTACATTCAGATATTATTGACTCTCAAACGGTCCCAAATTATTAGCAAGAGAGTACAAGTAGGAAAGTCATTTGATTATCAACCGAGAGTGGAAATAGGAGAGTCACTTGATTATCAACCGAGAGTGCAAGAAGGAGAGTCATTTGATTATCAACCGAGAGTGGAAGTAGGAGAGTCACTTGATTATCAACCGAGAGTGCAACAGGGAGAGTCACTTGATTATCAACGAGTGCAAGAAGGAGAGTCACGTGACCAGCCCTAATGGCTCGTATTGTATGTAGTTCGAAGAGTATAAGTAGCGCCATAGTTGGCGACCAAGAGTAAAATGGTATCAACTTCTTTTCCCGTCAACCACCAGCAACCTTCAACCCTCCTTCTTCCCTCTGCCCCGCTGACCTTTCTATAGGTTGTGGGCCCAGTTCAACGCTGATCGTCGTCTTCGTTTTGGTTCAAGTTCGAGTTTCGCCGTCGTTCAAGTATCAGTTTGTTCAGCTCGTCAAGCAGAAGAAGAAGGTATCAGTTTCAGTCTCTGCTTTCGAGTTTGGTTTTTCAGTTTTTTCAGTTTTCGCCGTCGTTTTCATCACCGTTTCAGCCGATTTTTCAGTTTGGTGGTCCGTCAGTTCCCAGTTTTTGGAAATCAACTTTGTGGTCTTGCAGCTTTGTCGTGGCAGTCGTTGTGTGAGCTGTGGGTGAGCCTTCCGCTAGTCGGGAGGAAGAAAGTCCCTAGTGGCCAACGCACTGCCAAATCCTCAGTGGAACATACCCTCGCTCTTGGTGAAAGGCTGGTGCCATTGGAAATCTGACTTGAGCGAGGGTCCGACCAAGAATCGTCGAGAGACGAATTACTGATCCTCGGGGAGGATCACAGTGTACTGGTCTAGTCGATCCGCACTCTGCCTTCGGGAGGTGCGTCGGCGGTGTGGGTAACGCTCTCGGTATTAGCCCTATAGGTACGACTTCGGTCCCCTGGGTGAAGAGAATACGTGCCTAAACACTGAACCTCTCACTATACGTGTATAAGGTCGCGTACCTTGATTAAGTTCGCACGGAAGAGGGTGACCGTAGGCGTGATTGTGAACAAATCACACGAGTACGACGAAGGCAGTTTCATTCTTGTGTTGTGGGAAACCTCATTGGGGTAGTACCGTATCAAGTTTGGACAAGCCGATTTCGGTTGCAGGGACCGTTCGCGGTAGTGACCAAAAGTCCTGGTTCGTCTACAGGCAAAGTGTTGTGCTTACTCGTGGCACGTTTGATTTAGTTCACAGTCGAAAGACCCGCACTGGCCGACATACGGGGGTAGCGCCCTAAGGCATTTTTAAGAAGAATACGCTTGTTCCACTCCGCCGGGAACAAGCACCAAGAACGTTTCCGAGTAATCGCTACAAACTTCCTATACGGGTGGGCTTGCCATGGTGTTGACTATCGGTTAACGGCTTGGGATCCCGGAACAGAAGACCTTGTATACTCGAAGGGTACATCCATTCGGCGAAATGGATGACCAAAGCTCTGGATCGGTCAGAATCGAGAAGCTGACCGCATCTAACTTTTACATCTGGAAGCAGAAAATCCAGCTACTGCTTGGTCTCCGAGATGTCGATCAATACGTGTTTGATGATATCCCGGAGAATGCGACGTCAGATGACCGGAGAAAATGGATCCGTGGTGACGCAAAAGCAAAGGCAGTCATCGGACTCATGCTTTCTGATGACTACTTGCAACATGTGCGAGGGTGTAGCAGTGCGAAAGAGACATGGGAAGCAATTCTGAATGTGTTTGAGCGTCATACTTTGCTCAACAAACTTGCCGCCCGTCGCGACTTTTACACGGTATCCATGCTCCCATCCGAGAGAGTGCTCGTGTTCATCAATCGTGTGAAGCAACTTGCTGCCAGATTGCAGTCAATGAGTGTTGAGATTGACGATAAAGAAATTGCAATGGCTGTGTTGAATGGCTTGCCTCCACAATTCGATAACTTGATTGTTGCTCTTGACGCACTTGGCAATGAAGATAAAGTGTTTGGACTCGAGTTTGTGAAGAGTCGTCTGCTGCAAGAAGAGCAACGAGAAAGCATGAAGACCGCTTCTGCTTCATCACCACATGCACCTGCACTTGTCAATCGTATGCCTATTCGACGCGATATGAAATGTACGAATTGCAATAGACATGGGCATACTGCAGCGCGTTGCTGGGGCAAGGATGTGAATGGGCGCCGACCAGCACCGCCAGACGGGTTCCGGTCCCGCAACCCCGGCATGAAGCCAAGTGCATTCGTATCTCGAGATGAAACTTCTACTGCTGCCTTTGCTGAAAGCGACTTTACATGCCTGCTGTCGACTTCTTCTCCCGAAAGGAAGGCAGTAAACGCAGGGTCATGGCTTGTGGATTCCGGTTGCAGTGCCCACATTACATTTCATCGCTCTATGTTTGTTACTTATGAACAGATGCAATCTGGATCAGTCGAGATGGGCACTAAGGCTAGAGCCAATATCGCTGGTCGTGGTGAGGTAGAATTCATGTTGAACGTCAATGGTAGTCCACATCCTTGCAAATTGTCCAACGTTTTGCATGTCCCTGATTTCGGATACTCGCTTCTGTCTGTTAGCCAAATCGTTTCAAAGGGCTTGCAAGTGTCATTTGAAAATGACAAATGCATCGTTACTGCAGGACCAACTCTAGTTGCCACAGCTAGTCAAGTTGGGGATTTATTCATACTTGATGTCATGAATGAAACTTTCTCTGCTCACGTAGTTACCTTGCAGACGCTACATGAACGAATGGCCCATGTTAACGTACAAGGAATCGCATCAATGATTCACAATAATGTGGTAAGTGGCATCAATGTTCGTCAAAGCGATGTGATCAGAGCAATGAATCGAAAGTCTGACAATCACTCTCTCGTTTGTCCTGCGTGTGTGTTCGGCAAAGCAACGCGATCAGTAATCCCGAAACAGCGATCATCGTCTCGAGCACAGAACTGTCTTGACTTGGTACATTCTGACGTTTGTGGTCCGCTCGAAGTACAGTCCATTGGTGGTTCGAGATACTTCATTACATTTGTAGATGATCACTCGAACTGGGTAGTTGTGTACACGATGCGAAATAAATCTGAGGCCTTTGCAAAATAGAAGCTGTATGAACAGTTTGCCCAAACGCACACTGGTCGCAAAGTGAAGGTGCTTCGCACTGATCGAGGGGGAGAGTACTTGTCGACAGAATTCAAGTCATATTTGGATTCAAACGGTACCCAGCACCAGCTCACCACTGCCTACACACCTGAACAAAACGGTGTTGCTGAACGTTTAAATCGAACCTTGATTGATCTTGTCCGTTCCATGCTTTCTCATAAACAGGTCAGTAAACGATTCTGGGCAGAGGCTCTTGCCACTGCAGTATATGTACGCAATCGAGTTACTTCACGGGCTTTGCCAGTTAACACGACTCCCCATCACATTTGGATGAAGTCAACTCCAAATGTTGGCCATTTGAGAGTATTTGGGTCAAAGTGTTGGTATACATTACCGAAATTAGAGCTCCGTAAGCTTCACTTGCGAGCGCGTGAAGCGATGTTTCTCGGTTATTCGCAATGCAGTAAAGCATACAAACTTTGGGACGGAGAGTTGAGTAAAGTTGTTGTTTCACGAGATGCCAAGTTTGATGAATCGACATGTGGGATGCATGACATTCCTGCACATGAAAAAGATTGAATCAGCTCTGGCGTTGGCGTTGTATTGCTCGGTGGCGACAATGAGAATGAAGCCGATACCCCAAATACTAATGAGGTTGGGTCGGAAGAGGATGAAATTTCAGGGGAGGTTATTGAAAACGAGGACACTCACTCTGTAGGTGAGAATGATGAAGATGATGTATCACCTCCCGTCGAAACTCCGAATGTCACCCCTCCAACTCCGACTCCAGCTGTACGAAGATCGTCTCGAATCAGTAGACCTCCCGGATCATGGTGGAGGAGCAACTTTGCAGCTGCTCCTCTTTCACATGCGCATGTCGCTATTGAAGGTCCCAAGACTTTCAAACAAGCAACCCACGGTCCTAGAGCTGCATTCTGGCAAACTGGCATTGACAAAGAACTTGCGTCGCAGACTAAGAATCAGACCTGGAAACTTGTTCCTCGATCTGAGGCGTCAAACATCTTGACATCTCGATGGGTTTTCAATGTCAAGCAGCTGCCTGATGCAAATGGCAATATAGTTGAAAGTGCAAAAGCCAGACTTGTTGCTCGTGGATTCCAGCAAGTGCAGGGTCTTGACTATACTGAGACATATGCCCCTGTCATAAAGTTTACGACTATTCGTCTACTTCTTGCCTTAGTTGCTCATTACGACCTTGAACTTCATCAGATGGATGTCGTGACTGCGTTTTTGAACGGCGACTTGGATGAAGACATCTACATGGAGCAACCCGAAGGGTGCATTGACAAAAGCAAAAGTGATCACGTGTGTAAACTTTTGAAAGCACTTTACGGTCTTAAACAAGCACCTCGTCAATGGCATACCAAAGTGGATGATTTCTTACTCGGTGAATTGGGATTTGAGACTTCACGTAGTGATCCGTGCCTCTACATTAAACGCATTGGTAACACTATCATGCTAATTGCACTTTATGTCGATGACTTGTTGCTCGCTGGTAGTGATATCCATGCCATCAAATGGATGAAGGGGGAGCTGAACAAACGGTTTGAGATGAAAGACCTCGGTGAAGCAAAAGTCTGCATTGGTCTTGAGATTCAAAGAGATCGCACTATCAAGACATTGAGTCTCACTCAAACTAAGTATGCATCAAATGTGCTTGACCGTTTTAAAATGTCGGCTTGTAACCCTTCTCTGACGCCAATGGAACAAGGTCGCAGAACCACGGATTCTATCGAAAACGACTCCGAAACAAAGGCACCGTATCGTGAGGCAGTCGGTTGCTTTATGTACTTGATGGTTGGCACTCGTCCAGACTTGGCATACGCCATTGGAAAGCTTTCCCAACATTCTGCCAACCCATGTGAGTCACACTGGGCAGGTGTAAAACGAGTAATGCGATACGTGCAAGGGACTCGAAACTTAGGAATCGTGTTTGACAATAAATCTAAATCGCCGGAGTTGCTTGGTTTCAGTGATGCTGACTGGGCCGGTTGTTCAGACTCTCGCAAGTCGACCAGCGGATATGTTTTCAAGTTCTGTGGTGGAGGTATCAGTTGGAGTTCCCGGAAACAGACTGTGGTTGCAACTTCGACGTGTGAAGCTGAGTGCATTGCACTATGTGAAGCGTGTAAGGAGGCGAATTGGTTGCGTCAAGTGGTTGCTGATGTCCTCGGACTTGATTCTGATCCCACGATCATGATGGGGTGTGACAATGCAGGGACGATTTCGTTTGCACAGAATGAATCGATCAACCGTCGCAACAAACATGTTGATGTAAAATACCACTACGTACGAGATGCTATTAAGAGAAACATTGTGTATTTGTCGCATTGTCCGACCACTTCGATGCCTGCGGATATCTTAACCAAAGCACTTGGGCGAATTCTATTCCAGAAGTTTGTAGAACTTCTGGGGCTTGCAGTGTCCAGTAAAAGCATGTGATCGAGGGGCAGTGTCGGAAATCTTCGACCACATGCTAAGCTACAAGCCTGGACAGATATTACACGTGTACGTCGACGAAACCTGGGGATGTTTGGTCTTCAACGTGGACACGTGTCATATTCGTACACGGTTGCACTTTCCTATCATTTCCGAGCATGTTTCAATTTTGGTGTTGACACGTGTAAGTTATGTACCTCGTGGCACTCTACAGTACATTCTGAACATGTTTCATTTTTCTCGATTTGACATGTGTGTGACACGTATGACATTTGTCCTACACGTGTGTGACACGTATGACGTATGTGCCACAGTGGTTATTAATCGTATTGTAAAATCTGTAATCTACAGTACAGTACATTCAGATATTATTGACTCTCAAACGGTCCCAAATTATTAGCAAGAGAGAGTACAAGTAGGAAAGTCATTTGATTATCAACAGAGAGTGGAAATAGGAGAGTCACTTGATTATCAACCGAGAGTGCAAGAAGGAGAGTCATTTGATTATCAACCGAGAGTGGAAGTAGAAGAGTCACTTGATTATCAACCGAGAGTGCAACAGGGAGAGTCACTTGATTATCAACGAGTGCAAGAAGGAGAGTCACTTGACGAGCCCTAATGGCTCGTATTGTATGTAGTTCGAAGAGTATAAGTAGCGCCAATAGTTGGCGACCAAGAGTAAAATGGTATCATCTTCTTTTCCCGTCAACCACCAGCAACCTTCAACCATCCTTCTTCCCTCTGCCCCGCTGACCTTTCTATACATCGGAGTAACGCAAGGATTGCATGCCGACATTTTGAACCGTTTCAGTACTGCTTGGGCATACTTCGACTGCGTGACGGTCAGGACGTGTTTAGAACGTATACGGTCGATCTCTAGACCAATACAAGTCTTCGCTTCGCCAAGGTCTTTCATATCGAATCGTTTGTTGAGTTCATTTTTCATCCATAATATGGCCTCCAAGTCACTTCCAGCTAGCAGCAGATCGTCCACGTACAACGCGATAATCATGATGACATTGCCTTGACGTCGAATGTAAAGACATGGGTCGCTGCGTGTAGTGTTGAAACCAAGTTCAGTGATCAGAAACTCATCGATCTTACTATGCCATTGGCGATGGGCTTGCTTAAGACCATAGATTGCTTTCAAAAGTTTACACACCGAATCAGGTTTGACTTTGTCGATGCATCCTTCAGGTTGCTCCATGTAGATTTCTTCGTGAAGTTCACCGTTGAGAAAGGCAGTCACCACGTCCATCTGATGCAGCTCAAGGTCAAAGTGCGCAACCAGTGCCAGCAGCAGACGGATAGTTGTGAACTTGATGACAGGGGCGAAAGTTTCAGTGTAATCGATGCCTTCTACTTGTTGAAAGCCTCGTGCCACAAGACGTCCCTTTGCAGTTTCGACCAATTTTCCGGACTCGTCAGGAAGTTGCTTCACTCCGAAAACCCACCTGGACGTCAGGACGTTTGATGCTTGAGATCTTGGAACAAGTGTCCATGTTTTGTTTTTGTGTTGTGAAGCAAGTTCTTTGTCGATGCCCTTCTGCCAGAAGCGAGCTTTTGGAGAACCCATAGCTTGCTTGTACGAGTTTGGGATTTCTGTTATCACATGGGCGTGGCTAAGGAGTCCAGCAGTCACCAAAAATGCTGCCCACCACGCCCCAGGCGTTTTGCGAACGCGAGTGGACCGACGGAGATTAGTTGACGGATCAATCGTTTCTTCCTCAACTACGTGTTGCTCAACTGTTTCGGTGGTTTCGTCCTCCCCTGCAGTTGGGGAGGAGTTGGAGGATTCATCAGAGTCTTGTTGTTCATTCGGCGATGATGCTTCTGATGCCACTGCATCATTTTCTGCAACTTCCTCATCGATGTTCAAGTTGATTGTGTCATCATCAGTTGTAGCCTCCTCGTTTGTATCCATCGGTTCACCAGATTTGCCTCCCGTGGACTCGTCAAAAGTAACATCTCTGGATACGATCACTTTGTGTAAATCACCATCCCACAACTTGTAAGCTTTCGTATTTTCAGCATACCCCAGAAACATTGCCTCCTTTGCACGGGCGTCAAGTTTCTGGATGTTGTGTTTTGGTAATGTATACCAACACTTTGAACCGAAAACACGCAAATGACCAACATTTGGCACAGATTTCATCCATAAGTGGTATGGGGTCATCTTGGGGGGAATGGCACGTGACGTGACTCGATTTCGAACGTACACTGCATTGGCAAGTGCTTCTGCCCAGAACCCCTTTGTAACTTTCTTGTGTGCTAGCATGGAGCGCACCAAGTTTACCAAAGTTCTGTTCAGTCGTTCGGCGACGCCATTTTGCTCCGGTGTGTATGCGGTCGTCATTTGATGCTGAGTACCATTTGCAATCAGAAAAGACTTAAACTCCGTGGACAGATACTCACCACCTCGATCGGTGCGAAGCACTTTGATCTTGCGACCAGTGTGAGTCTGAGCAAGTTGTGAAAACATTTTGTATCGTTCAAATGCTTCTGATTTATGGTGCATAGGGTACACTACTGACTGATGTTAAAATCGAGGTCTGAAAATTTTGCCGCAAAAATTCGTTTGACGTGCTGAGTGTTTTCGGTTTTACACGTGTCATATCTGTCGTTGTTTGTCATGCTATATAGCAGCATGTGGTAGTAGAATTACAACACTCCCCCTCGATCACATGCTTTTACGAGAAGTAGCTACTGCAAGCCCTAGAAGTTCTACAAACTTCTGGAACAGAACTCGCCCAAGTGCTTTCGTCAGGATATCTGCAGGCATGGAAGTGGTCGGGCAATACGACAAAGACGCAATGTTTCTCGTAATAGCATCTCGTACATAGTGGTATTTCACATCAACATGTTTATTACGACGATTGATCGATTCATTCTGTGCATACGAAATAGTCCCTGCATTGTCACACCCCATCATAATCGTGGGATCAGAATCAAGTCCAAGAACATCAGCAACCACTTGACGCAACCAATTCGCCTCCTTACACGCTTCACATAGTGCAATGTCTACTCAGCTTCACACGTCGAAGTTGCAACCACAGTCTGTTTCCGGGAACTCCAACTGATCGCTCCACCGCAGAACTTGAAAACATATCCGCTGGTCGACTTGCGAGAGTCTGAACAACCGGCCCAGTCAGCATCACTGAAGCCGAACAACTCCGGCGATTTGGATTTATTGTCAAACACGATTCCTAAGTTTTGAGTCCCTTGCACGTATCGCATTATCCGTTTCACACCTGCCCAGTGTGACTCACATGGGTTGGCAGAATCATCTGATGAAGTTCGAGGTCGTAATGAGCAACTAAGGGAAGAAGTAGACGAATAGTGGTAAACTTTATGACAGGGGCATATGTCTCAGTATAGTCAAGACCTTGCACTTGCTGGAATCCACGAGCAACAAGTCTGGCTTTTGCACTTTCAACTATATTGCCATTTGCATCAGGCAGTTGCTTGACATTGAAAACCCATCGAGATGTCAAGATGTTTGACGCCTCAGATCGAGGAACAAGTTTCCAGGTCCGATTCTTGGTCTGCGAGGCAAGTTGCTTGACATTGAAAACCCATCGAGATGTCAAGATGTTTGACGCCTCAGATCGAGGAACAAGTTTCCAAGTGCGATTCTTGGTCTGCGAGGCAAGTTCTTTGTCAATGCCGGCCTGCCAAAATGCAGCTCTAGGACCGTTGGTTGTCTGGTTGAAAGTCTTGGGACCTTCAATAGCGACATGCGCATGTGAAAGAAGAGCAGCTGCAAAGTTGCTCCTCCACCATGATCCGGGAGGTCTGCTGACTCGAGACGATCTTCGCACAGCTGGAGTCGGAGTTGGAGGGGTGACATTCGGAGTTTCGACGGCAGTTGGTACATCATCTTCATCTTCATCATTCTCACTTACAGAATGAGCACCATCGTTTTCAAGAACCTCCTCCGAAACTTCATTCTCTTCAGAACCGACCTCATCCGTATTTGGGGTATCAGCTGTAATCCCATTGTCGCCATCGAGCAGTACAACGTCAACATCAGAGTTGATTGAATCACTTTCGTGTGCAGGAATGTCATGCATCCCACATGTCGATTCATCAAACTTGACATCCCGCGACACAACAATTTTATTCAACTCTCCGTCCCAAAGTTTGTATGCCTTACTGCATTGCGAATACACGAGAAACATCGCTTCACGCGCTCGCAAGTCCAGCTTACGGAGCTCTAATTTTGGTAATGTATACCAACACTTTGACCCAAATACTCGCAAATGGCCAACATTTGGAGTGGAATTTATCCAAATGTGGTGCGGAGTTCTATTAACGGGCAAAGCACGTGAAGTAACTCGATTGCGTACATATACCGAAGTGGCAAGAGCCTCGGCCCAGAATCGCTTACTGACCTGTTTATGAGAAAGCATAGAGCGGACAAGATCAATCAAAGTTCGATTTAAACGTTCAGCAACACCGTTTTGTTCAGGGGTGTACGCCGTTGTGAGTTGGTGCTGCGTACCGTTTAAATCTAAATGCGACTTGAATTCCGTCGACAAGTACTTTCCCCCTCGATCAGTGCGAAGCACCTTTACTTTGCGACCAGTGTGGGTTTGGGCCAACTTTTCATACAACTTGTATTTTGCAAACGCCTCGGATTTATTTCTCATCGTGTACACAACAACGCAGTTCGAGTGATCTGTTGTACTTGTACGACCACATGCTGACACGCATGACACACAATGACAGATATGACACGTGTAGAAGCGAAAACACTCAGCACGTCAAACGGAACAACTTTGGTTTTCAACGTGTACACGTATCGCTTATGTGTTCAGTCGCACTGCCCTCGAAATTTTGAGCATGCTTCATTTCTGTGTTGAGGCGTGTAATATCTGTACATAGTGGCACTCTACAGTACAGTCTGAACATGTTTCATTATTCTTGATTTGACACGTATATGACACGTATGACATTTGTCCTACACGTGTGTGACACATATGAAATATATGTCACGGTGTTTTTGCTCTAAAACTTGCAATGCATTAATCGTAGACTAAAGTCTCTACCCTACAGCACAGTGCATTTAGATATTATTGACTCTCAGACGGTCCCAAATTATCATTAACAGAGAGTGCAAACTTTATCAGCCACCGAGAGTGCAAGAAGGAGAGTCACTTGATTATCTGCGACACAGAGGGCAAACATTATCAACAACCGAGAGTGCACGAAGGAGAGTCACTTGACCAGCCCTAATGGCCCGTACTGTATTTCGTAGACTGTAAGTAGCGCCGATAATTGGCGACCAAGAGTAAAATGGCATCAGCTTATTTTCCAATCAACTACCACCAACCTTCAACCATCCTTCTTCCCTCTGCCCCGCTGACATTCCTATATGATCATCTACAAATGTAATGAACTATCTCGAGCCACCAACTGACTGTACTTCAAGTGGACCGCAGACATCAGAATGTACCAAGTCAAGACAGTGCTGTGCTCGAGACGATGATCGCTGTTTTGGGATTACTGATCGCGTTGCTTTCCCGAACACACACGCAGGACAAATGGGAGAGTGATTGTCAGACTTCGGATTCATTGCATTGATCACATCGCTTTGACGAACGTTGATGCCACTTACCACATTATTGTGAATCATTGATGCGATTCCTTGTACATTAACACGGGTCATGCGTTCATGTAGCGTCTGCAGGGTAATTACGTGAACAGAAAAGGTTTCATTCATGACGTCAAGTATGTACAAATCCCCAACTTGACTCGCTGTGGCAACTACAGTTGGTCCTGCAGTAACGCAGCATTTCTCATTTTCAAATGACACTTGCAAACCCTTTGAGACCATTTGGCTAACAGACAGTAACGAGTATCCAAAATCAGGGACATGCAAAACGTTGGACAATTTGCAAGGATGGGGACTACCGTTGACGTTCAACATGAATTCTACCTCGCCGCGACCAGCGACATTAGCTCTAGCCTTCGTGCCCATCTCGACTGATCCAGATTGCATCTGTTCATACGTAACGAACAAAGAGCGATCAAACGTAATGTGAGCGCTGCAACCGGAATCGACAAGCCATGACCCTGCGTTTCCAGCCCTCTTTTCTGGAGTGGAAGTCGAAAGCAAGCAAGTAAAGTCACTCTCCGCAAAGGCAGCAGTAGAATTGTCATCTCGAGAAACGAATGCACTTGGCTTTAAGCCAGTGTTGCGTGACCGAAACCCATCTGGCGGTGCAGGTCGGCGCCCATTCACGTCCTTGCCCCAGCAACGCTCTGCAGTATGTCCATGTCTATTTCAATTCGTACATTTCATATCGCGTCGAATAGGCATACGATTGACAAGTGCAGGTGCATGTGGTGATGAAGCAGAAGCGGTCTTCTTGCTTTCTCGTTGTTCTTCTTGCAGCAGACGACTCTTCACAAACTCGAGTCCAAACACTTTATCTTCATTGCCAAGTGCGTCAAGAGCAACAATCAGGTTATCGAATCGTGGAGGCAAGCCATTCAACACAGCCATTGCAATTTCTTTATCGTCAATCTCAACACTCATTGACTGCAATCTGGCAGCAAGTTGCTTCACACGATTGATGAACACGAGCACTTTCTCGGATGGGAGCATGGATACAGTGTAAAAGTCGCGACGGGCGGCAAGTTTGTTGAGCAAAGTATGACGCTCAAACACATTCAGAATTACTTCCCATGTCTCTTTCGCACTGCTACACCCTCGCACATGTTGCAAGTAGTCATCAGAAAGCGTGAGTCCGATGACTGCCTTTGCTTTTGCGTCACCACGAATCCACTTTCTCCGGTCATCTGACGTCGCATTCTCCGAGATATCATCAAAAACGTATTGATCGACATCTCGGAGAGCAAGCAGTAGCTGGATTTTCTGCTTCCAGATACGAAAGTTAGATGCGGTCAGCTTCTCGATTCTGACCGATCCAGAGCTTTGGTCATCCATTTCGCCGAATGGATGTACCCTTCGAGTATACAAGGTCTTCTGTTCCGGGATCCCAAGCCGTTAACCGATAGTCAACACAATGGCAAGCCCACCCGTATAGGAAGTTTGCAGCGATTACTCGGAAACGTTCTTGGGGCTTGTTCCCGGCGGAGTGGAACAAGCGAATTCTTCTTAAAAATGCCTTAAGGCGCTACCCTTGGTGGCGGGTGCTTGGCACGTGCCAGAGGTTTACAGCGTCCATGGAGTGCAGCACGGGTACAGCAGGACACAAAGATACCGTTGCGCGAAAAATGTGCACTGTTGTAATTGACAGTGGACAGGACCTCACGAGAGATTCAGATTCATAAGGCAACGTGTGCGCTGTAAACAGTCCTTTGCAGGATTGATTTGAATTCGTAAGGAAACGTGTGAGCTGTAAACGTGCCTTACGAATTTGTGCCACGCTGGATTTGGAATAGTAAGGGAATTTGTGCTTTGCTGTGCTTTGTTGTACTGCCTTACTAATTTCTCCGTCATGACAGTAGTAATTCGTAAGGCGGTTTTCTGTTCTGTTTGTTGGGCCATCGCCAGTTTGGCTGAGTAGCAAGACGGGCACATGTGTTAGAGCCAATACATTTGTAGTATGTGTGTCGTAGTGTTTGGTAGTAGAGTTCTAGAAGATTGCAGAAGTGTATAAGTAGCGCCAGAAGTTTGCAACTCGAAGTAAATCGGTACCTAATCCTTCAACTTCACCTCATCAACCGTCCTTCGATTTCCGTTTGCTCCGCTGACCTTCCAATAGGTTATGGGCCCGGTTCAACGTTATTTTTCCGCTGTGTGAGTGCTCGTTCTCAGTTTCTGCTGGCGTTTTCGTGTTTGTTTCTGCTGGCGTTCTCGTTTTGGTCTCCGCTGTTGTCTCGTTCTGGTTTCTGCTGTCGTTTCCGCCGCCGTTTTCATCGCCGCCGTCGGTCGTTTTGTTCTACCGCCGTCTACTTGCTGTCGTTATCATCTTGGTCGTTCGTCTCCGTCTACCTTCTGTCGTTTCAACTTGGTGGATCTTCTTCGTGTCTGTTGCAGCTTGGTCTTGGCAATCGTTGTGTGAGCTGTGGGTGTAGTCCCTAGTCGCCAACGTACCATATGAATCCAAGAAGACTGCCCTTCGATCACGCCGGTGATCGTCGTAGCTGCCGATACCCTCGCTCTTGGTGAAAGGCTTGTGCCATTGGAAATCTGACTTGAGCGAGGGTCCGACCAAGAATCGTCGAGAGACGAAACACTGATCCTCGGGGAGGATCACAGTGTACCGGTCTAGTCGATCCGCACTCTGCCTTCGGGAGGTGCGTCGGCGGTGTGGGTAACGCTCTCGGTATTAGCCATATAGGTACGACTTCGGTCCCCTGGGTGAAGAGAATACGTGCCTAAACACTGAACCTCTCACTATACGTGTATAAGGTCGCGTACCTTGATTAAGTTCGCACGGAAGAGGGTGACCCTAGGCGTGAACATTGGGGTAGTACCGTATCAAGTTTGGACAAGCCGATCTCGGTTGCAGGGAAAGTTCGCGGTAGTGACCAAAAGTCCTGGTTCGTCTACAGGCAGAGTGTTGTGCTTACTCGTGGCACGTTTGATTTAGTTCACAGTTGAAAGACCCGCACTGGCGGACATACAGGGGTAGCGCCCTAAGGCATTTTTAAGAAGATACGCTTGTTCCACTCCGCCGGGAACAAGCACCAAGAACGTTTCCGAGTAATCGCTGCAAACTTCTTATACGGGTGGGCTTGCCATTGTGTTGACTATCGGTTAACGGCTTGAGATCCCGGAACAGAAGACCTTGTATACTCGAAGGGTACATCCATTCGGCGAAGTGGATGACCAAAGCTCTGGATCGGTCAGAATCGAGAAGCTGACCGCATCTAACTTTTACATTTGGAAGCAGAAAATCCAGCTACTGCTTGCTCTCCGAGATGTCGATCAATACGTTTTTGATGATATCCCGGAGAATGCGACGTCAGATGACCGGAGAAATTGGATCTATTGAAAATGTGCGACCACATGCTGTTATCTGAAAAGGTCAAAATCGAGTGACACGTGTACATGACTGCACGGTCCGGGCGCTCTTACCCATATCACGACATGACACGTGTAAAATCCCAGATTTTGGGGTTCCGGGGACGAAAGTGGCCTCTCGGAGGGTCATGCAAATTTGCATAGTTTTGCCAAGTGGAACCTTGGCCCGTAGCACTATAGACTACACAGGAAATACTGCAATTCTATTGGCCCTCAGGTCTAATGCTGCAAATCTATTGGTCGAGCGTTGTCCACGTGTGCGTCATTGGCCTTGTGATGTACTTTAAATGGCCTGTATATGCCAGAATTACGTTGTTTTGGGGGTTTCAAGTGGTTTGTCATGGTTGTAATGGGTAATTGCATGGGGCCCCCGGGCGGGACACATGTATGCCGTGTACACATGTACACGTCGCCAGGTGGATTCGTGTACGTACACATGTACACGCATCCAGGTGTATGCACATGAGGGTTTACAGTTTTACAGTGTCAGACTGTTTGCGATCCTGCGCGTGTCCGAGTACAGTACATGTGAATCAAAAGTACAACAAGTACTTCTCGCGAGAGGAATACAGTTGTGCGATTATTCTGTGTACGCGTCACGCTGTATGCGAGTCTTGCGTGAGCACGCGCCGTTGCACTGTGCTCTCGTCATGGTGCGCCGTTGGATGCAAGTTCATGACAGTACTCGTGTGATTTACATGTATTCTCATGTGAGTTGTGTAGAAAGTCTGGATGCACATTGTTATAACTTGCCATAATTATCTGACAGTGCTTGGCGAAATTAGTAAGGTGAGAAACAAGGATACGTATGGCGATTGTGATATGAAAGACGTTTGCGTTGTTGGAAATAGACAAGTGCCAAGTTGTTCGTTGCACAACAATGAAGTCTGGCATGACTGGATGCAGATTAGTAAGGTGTGAAACAGTTGCATGCATAGGGCCATGGTTTACAGTCATTTGGAATGTGTAGAAATAGTTGTGAGCTAATAGTTGCGAATCGATTCGTAAGGTGGAAATCGAACAGTATGGTCGGGCCACAAGAGGACCGCGCTTGGTCGCGCATAGTATAGTATGGTTTACTGGGAGTCGGAGTAGAGCGATAGTGTAGCACTCAAAGTGTATAAGTATTGCAGGAAAACGGCTTCAAAGTAAAACCTCGGCACCAACTCCTTCACTCACACACATCAACCTGCCCTCCTTCTTTCCCTTGCCCCTCCGAACCTACCATTAGGTTATGGGCCCAGTCCCTCGCTGTCGTTTCACTGCCTGAGTCTGTCGTTCTCGTTCCGTTGTTTCTGCCGTCGTTGTCGCTGTGGTTTTCGCTGCCGTTTCTCGTCGTTCTTTCCGCTGGTCTTCTCGCTGTCGTTCTTGCTCTCTTGTGTGAATTGGTTTTGGTCATCGCCCCCGCTGTCTTCGTTGTCTTCGTTCTTGGTTTGGCTTTCGTTTTCGCTGTGGTTCTTGCTGCTGTCTCTGTCTTTGGTCTTCGTCTTCGTTTCCGCTCCCGCTACCGCCGTCGTCATCAATCTCCCATTTGGTTTTTCTTCGTTCTCTCATGCAAAGTAAGTTTTGAGTTTCTTTCCATTTCCTACACATCTAAGTGATTGTCTTTGCACGTTTTGGTGGTTCTTAAGAGCAATAATTCCAAAATCTGTTACTGACGATTATCTTCATATTCCTTATTGTGAATACCTGTTTTTACGGGGTTGTGTTTGATCTGGAATTAGTACCGGTGTGCTCTGCGCCTGGGAAGCTGGTCACCGGTCGAACGGTTCGGACATCGGAGGTCGTATCCGTTGAGGTGCTTGAGCCTGAGGATCAACCTTCACCTCGGCTCGCGCTTCCGGGTCCGTCCTCAAGTTGCGCACCATATACGATTCCTCGTATTCCGCGCTCTGTTCCCGCACCAATAAAGAGAACTACGCATCGACTTTCTGCTCGGAAAGCGGCTGTTCTCGCGGATAAAGAGTTTAAGCGTGAGCGCAAGAGGAATCGTAAGGTGTGCCCGCGGTATAAGCGGTATTGTAAAGTGTGCGGCGTTAGTGGCAATAGTGCGAAGGCCTTTTACGACCACATTCAGTCTAGGTCTCATCGCATTCAAGTTGCCAACGCTAAGGAGACTCCGCGTTGTATCCCTTGCAATCGCGTCTTTGAGTCTCACGGGCACCTGAAGTGCCACGAGAACGGTGCCGCACACTTAAAGGTAGTTTGTGAACAGAATAGTTAGGGATTTCATCCAAATAAATTCACATATCTGTTCGCAAATTTCTCCTAGTGCAACTTCATAGTAATCATATCGAATTTCTTAGACGGGTGGGCTTGCCATTGTGTTGACTATCGGTTAACGGCTTGGGATCCCCGAACGGATTTTCGAATACTTGAAGTTTATTTGCACTAAAATGGAAGATCAAGGAGGAGGAGGATCCATCAGAATCGACAAACTGACGGACTCCAACTTCTACGTGTGGAAGCAGAAAATACAACTTCTGCTTGCTCTACGTGATGTTGACCAATACATCGTTGAGGGAAGAGTTCCAAGTGAGGAACGCGCGGAAGAGCGTAAGAAGTGGATCAGAGGTGACAGTAAAGCTAAAGCACTGATTGGTCTCTCCCTATCAGATGAGCATCTTGAGCATGTACGTGATGTTGATACTGCTCATGAGATGTGGGAAGCTATTGTCAACGTGTTTGAGAGGCACACTTTGCTGAACAAACTAGCTGCACGTCGTGAGTTCTACACTGTGAAGATGCTTTCTGGTGAAAAGGTGCTTGCATACATCAATCGTGTCAAGCAGCTGGCCGCCATCCTCAAGTCAATGACCGTAAACATCGATGACAAGGATGTTGTAATTCTACGACCACATGCTGATATGCATGAGACACGACGACAGGTATGACACGTGTAAAATTGAAAACACTCTGCGTGACGAGCTGACCAAGTTTGATTTTCAACGTGTACACGTGTGATTTCTGTACACGGTTGCACTCTACAGTACTTCAGGAGCACGTTTGGTTTTCGACGTGTACACGTGTGAAATATGTGCACGGTTGCGGTGTACTGTACAATCTGAGCATGTTTCATTTTCTCCGCCCGACACGTGTATGACCTGGACACATGTCCTCATTACACTGTCGGACGTGTACAGTACGCCTGTAGTCTTGCAGACAAAGTGTAGAACCTTGGTGGCGGGTGCCTGGCACGTGCCAAATGTTTACAGCGTCCATGGAGTGCAGCACGGGTACAGCAGGACACAAAGATACCGTTGCGCGAGTTTTGAATTCGTAAGGCAAAATGTGCACTGTTGTAATTGACAGTGGACAGGACCTCACGAGAGATTCAGATTCATAAGGCAACGTGTGCGCTGTAAACAGTCCTTGCAGGATTGATTTGAATTCGTAAGGCAACGTGTGAGCTGTGAACGTGCCTTACGAATTTGTGCCACGCTGGATTTGGAATAGTAAGGGAATTTGTGCTTTGCTGTGCTTTGTTGTACTGCCTTACTAATTTCTCCGTCATGACAGTGCTAATTCGTAAGGCGGTTTTCTGTTCTGTTTGTTGGCCCATCTCCAGTTTGGCTGAGTAGCAAGACGGGCACATGTGTTAGAGCCAATACATTTGTAGTATGTGTGTCGTAGTGTTTGGTAGTAGAGTTCTAGAAGATTGCAGAAGTGTATAAGTAGTGCCAGAAGTTGGCGACTCAAAGTAAATCGGTACCCAATCCTTCAACTTCACCTCATCAACCGTCCTCCGATTTCCCTTTGCCCCGCTGACCTACCATTAAAGGAGATGGCCATGGCAGTGCTCAACGGTCTGCCTGCCCGTTTCGAGGCTCTCATCGTTGCACTTGATGCTCTCGGTAATGAGGAAAAGATATTCAGTTTGGACTTTGTGAAAAGTCGTCTGCTGCAGGAAGACCAACGAGCAAACATGAAGTCTAGCTCCTCACAGACATCGGCTCTGGTTAATCGTGCCCCGAACAATCGTGACCTAAACGATTACAAATGCACGAACTGCGGTCATACAGGCCATACGGCAACCCGCTGCTGGGGAAAGGATTTGAATGGGCGTCGCCCGGCTCCTCCTAGCGGATATAAACCGCGTATATCTCAGCGGAAACAATCTGCATTTGTCACACAGAAACCTGATCCCGACATGGTTGTAAACAGCGTCGACTTCACATGTCTGATGTCGAAAGCTTCGCACACGAACGATATGGAGATGTTGCCTTCGTGGCTCGTAGATTCAGCTTGTACAGCTCATATTACATATGACCGATCTCTGTTTGCAACGTATGAGCCACTTGATTCCGCCTCTGTTCAGATGGGAACCAAGGCTAGTGCAAAGGTTGCCGGCCGTGGTGACGTTCACTTGAAGTTAAATGTGAATGGCCGCATCGAACCGTGCAAGTTCACGGATGTATTGCACGTTCCGGACTTTGCGTTCTCTCTGCTCTCTGTCAGTCGAATGACTGAACTTGGACTAAAAGTTGGGTTCGAAAATGGAAAATGCATGATCAGACGAGGCTCAACTGTAGTGGCGACTGCGACATTGGTTGGAGAACTTTACGTTCTCGACATCGTCAGTGACATCGGATCTGCACATGCTGCCACCCTGCAAACGTGGCATGAGCGCTTTGCACATGTGCATTCTCAAGGTATTGCTTCGATGATTCGTGACAATGTGGTAAGTGGAGTCAAACTACTTGGTAATGAGGCTAACAAAATCAACAATACTGACAATGATTGCATCTCTGAAAAATGTTCTGCGTGCGTCTACGGCGAAGCCACTCGATCTGTGATCCCAAGAGAGCGGTCCTCGAGGCGGGCATACTTCTGTCTAGACTTAGTTCACTCTGATGTTTGTGGCCCCTTAGAGGTGCAGTCCATTGGTGGTGCCAAGTACTTCATTACCTTCATAGATGATCACTCAAACTGGTCAGTAGTGTACCCTATGCACCATAAATCAGAAGCATTTGAACGATACAAAATGTTTGCACAACTTGCTCAGACTCACACTGGTCGCAAGATCAAAGTGCTTCGCACCGATCGAGGTGGTGAGTATCTGTCCACGGAGTTTAAGTCTTTTCTGATTGCAAATGGTACTCAGCATCAAATGACGACCGCGTACACACCGGAGCAAAATGGCGTCGCCGAACGACTGAACAGAACTTTGGTAAACTTGGTGCGCTCCATGCTAGCGCACAAGAAAGTTACAAAGGGGTTCTGGGCAGAAGCACTTGCCAATGCAGTGTACGTTCGAAATCGAGTCACGTCACGTGCCATTCCCCCCAAGATGACCCCCTACCACTTATGGATGAAATCTGTGCCAAATGTTGGTCATTTGCGTGTTTTCGGTTCAAAGTGTTGGTATACATTACCAAAACACAACATCCAGAAACTTGACGCCCGTGCAAAGGAGGCAATGTTTCTAGGGTATGCTGAAAATACGAAAGCTTACAAGTTGTGGGATGGTGATTTGCACAAAGTGATCGTATCCAGAGATGTTACTTTTGACGAGTCCACGGGAGGCAAATCTGGTGAACCGATGGATACAAACGAGGAGGCTACAACTGATGATGACACAATCAACTTGAACATCGATGAGGAAGTTGCAGAAAATGATGCAGTGGCATCAGAAGCATCATCGCCGGATGAACAACAAGACTCTGATGAATCCTCCAACTCCTCCCCAACTGCAGGGGAGGACGAAACTACCGAAACAGTTGAGCAACACGTAGTTGAGGAAGAAACGATTGATCCGCCAACTAATCTCCGTCGGTCCTCTCGCGTTCGAAAAACGCCTGGGGCGTGGTGGGCAGCAGCTTTGGTGACTGCTGGACTCCTTAGCCACGCCCATGTGATAACGGAAATCCCAAACTCGTACAAGCAAGCTATGGATTCTCCAAAAGCTCGCTTCTGGCAGAAGGGCATCGACAAAGAACTTGCTTCACAACACAAAAACAAAACATGGACACTTGTTCCAAGATCTCAAGCATCAAACGTCCTGACGTCCAGGTGGGTTTTCGGAGTGAAGCAACTTCCTGACGAGTCCGGAAAATTGGTCGAAACTGCAAAGGGACGTCTTGTGGCACGAGGCTTTCAACAAGTAGAAGGCATCGATTACACTGAAACTTTCGCCCCTGTCATCAAGTTCACAACTATCCGTCTGCTGCTGGCACTGGTTGCGCACTTTGACCTTGAGCTGCATCAGATGGACGTGGTGACTGCCTTCCTCAACGGTGACCTTCACGAAGAAATCTACATGGAGCAACCTGAAGGATGCATCGACAAAGTCAAACCTGATTTGGTGTGTGAACTTCTGAAAGCAATCTATGGTCTTAAGCAAGCCCATCGCCAATGGCATAGTAAGATCGATGAGTTTCTGATCACTGAACTTGGTTTCAACACTACACGCAGCGACCCATGTCTTTACATTCGACGTCAAGGCAATGTCATCATGATTATCGCGTTGTACGTGGACGATCTGCTGCTAGCTGGAAGTGACTTGGAGGCCATATTATGGATGAAAAATGAACTCAACAAACGATTCGATATGAAAGACCTTGGCGAAGCGAAGACTTGTATTGGTCTAGAGATCGACCGTATACGTTCTAAACACGTCCTGACCGTCACGCAGTCGAAGTATGCCCAAGCAGTACTGAAACGGTTCAAAATGTCGGCATGCAATCCTTGCGTTACTCCGATGGAACAGTCTCGACATGTCACAATGCAAGTGGCCGAAACTGGCACTGATGACAACCCATGCTTTGAACCATATCGTCAGGCCATTGGATGTCTAATGTTCCTAATGGTCGGGACCCGCCCCGATATTGCGTATGCCATTGGAAAGTTATCTCAACACTGTGCCGACCCTCACGATTCGCATTGGACAGGTGTGAAACGTGTTTTGAGATACTTGCGTGGGTCCCAGCATCTTGGAATAGTGTTTGGTAAAGATGATCTTGGTACGGAACTTCATGGGTATAGCGACGCAGATTGGGGTGGATGCCTTGAATCACGAAAATCAACGAGTGGGTACGTGTTCAAGCTTTGTGATGGGCCTATCAGTTGGGCTTCCCGGAAACAAACAGTAGTTGCAAAGTCTACTTGTGAGGCAGAATACATCGCACTCAGTGAAGCATGCAAAGAGGCTGCGTGGCTTCGACGCTTCCATGCCGATGTACTTGGTGCGAATTCGGATCCAACAATTCGCGTTGGATGTGACAACGCTGGTACGATTGCGTTTGCTCAGAACGAATCTTCAAATCGTCGCAACAACCACATTGATATTACGTATCATTTTGTTCGAGATGCGGTGCAGCGAAAACTGGTCACATTGTACCATTGTCCGACAACAGAAATGCCAGCCGATATGCTGACTAAACCACTTGGTCGCGTGCTGTTTGAAAAGTTCGTGGGCATGGTTGGGCTTTCCGAGTGCAAAGCTGCCCAAAGCATGTGATCGAGGGGAGGTATTGAAAATGTGCCACCACATGCTGTTATCTGAAAAGGTCAAAATCGAGTGACACGTGTACATGACTGCACGGTCCGGGCGCTCTTACCCATATCACGACATGACACGTGTAAAATCCCAGATTTTGGGGTTCCGGGGACGAAAGTGGCCTCTCGGAGGGTCATGCAAATTTGCATAGTTTTGCCAAGTGGAACCTTGGCCCGTAGCACTATAGACTACACAGGAAATACTGCAATTCTATTGGCCCTCAGGTCTAATGCTGCAAATCTATTGGTCGAGCGTTGTCCACGTGTGCGTCATTGGCCTTGTGATGTACTTTAAATGGCCTGTATATTCCATAATTACGTTGTTTTGGGGGTTTCAAGTGGTTTGTCATGGTTGTAATGGGTAAGTGCATGGGGCCCCGGGCGGGACACATGTATGCCGTGTACACATGTACACGTCGCCAGGTGGATTCGTGTACGTACACATGTACACGCATCCAGGTGTATGCACATGAGGGTTTACAGTTTTACAGTGTCAGACTGTTTGCGATCCTGCGCGTGTCCGAGTACAGTACATGTGAATCAAAAGTACAACAAGTACTTGTCGCGAGAGGAATACAGTTGTGCGATTATTCTGTGTACGCGTCACGCTGTATGCGAGTCTTGCGTGAGCACGCGCCGTTGCACTGTGCTCTCGTCATGGTGCGCCGTTGGATGCAAGTTCATGACAGTACTCGTGTGATTTACATGTATTCTCATGTGAGTTGTGTAGAAAGTCTGGATGCACATTGTTATAACTTGCCATAATTATCTGACAGTGCTTGGCGAAATTAGTAAGGTGAGAAACAAGGATACGTATGGCGATTGTGATATGAAAGACGTTTGCGTTGTTGGAAATAGACAAGTGCCAAGTTGTTCGTTGCACAACAATGAAGTCTGGCATGACTGGATGCAGATTAGTAAGGTGTGAAACAGTTGCATGCATAGGGCCATGGTTTACAGTCATTTGGAATGTGTAGAAATAGTTGTGAGCTAATAGTTGCGAATCGATTCGTAAGGTGGAAATCGAACAGTATGGTCGGGCCACAAGAGGACCGCGCTTGGTCGCGCATAGTATAGTATGGTTTACTGGGAGTCGGAGTAGAGCGATAGTGTAGCACTCAAAGTGTATAAGTATTGCAGGAAAACGGCTTCAAAGTAAAACCTCGGCACCAACTCCTTCACTCACACACATCAACCTGCCCTCCTTCTTTCCCTTGCCCCTCCGAACCTACCATTAGGATCCGTGGTGACGCAAAAGCAAAGGCAGTCATCGGACTCACGCTTTCTGATGACTACTTGCAACATGTGCGAGGGTGTAGCAGTGCGAAAGAGACATGGGAAGTAATTCTGAATGTGTTTGAGCGTCATACTTTGCTCAACAAACTTGCCTCCCGTCGCGACTTTTACACTGTATCCATGCTCCCATCCGAGAAAGTGCTCCGTCGCGACTTCAATCGTGTGAAGCAACTTGCTTCCAGATTGCAGTCAATGAGTGTTGAGATTGACGATAAAGAAATTGCAATAGCTGTGTTGAATGGCTTGCCTCCACGATTCGATAACCTGATTGTTGCTCTTGACGCACTTGGCAATGAAGATAAAGTGTTTGGACTCGAGTTTGTGAAGAGTCGTCTGCTGCAAGAAGAGCAACGAGAAAGCATGAAGACCGCTTCTGCTTCAACACCACATGCACCTGCACTTGTTAATCGTATGCCTATTCGACGCGATATGAAATGTACGAATTGCAATAGACATGGGCATACTGCAGCGCGTTGCTGGGGCAAGGACGTGAATGGGCGCCGACCTGCACCGCCAGATGGGTTTCGGTCACGCAACACTGGCTTAAAGCCAAGTGCATTCGTTTCTCCAGATGACAATTCTACTGCTGCCTTTGCGGAGAGTGACTTTACTTGCTTGCTTTCGACTTCCACTCCAGAAAAGAGGGCTGCAAACGCAAGGTCATGGCTTGTCGATTCCGGTTGCAGCGCTCACATTACGTTTGATCGTTCTTTGTTCGTTACGTATGAACAGATGCAATCTGGATCAGTCGAGATGGGCACGAAGGCTAGAGCTAATGTCGCTGGTCGCGGCGAGGTAGAATTCATGTTGAACGTCAACGGTAGTCCCCATCCTTGCAAATTGTCCAACGTTTTGCATGTCCCTGATTTTGGATACTTGCTTCTGTCTGTTAGCCAAATCGTTTCAAAGGGCATGCAAGTGTCATTTGAAAATGACAAATGCATCGTTACTGCAGGACCAACTGTAGTTGCTACAGCGAGTCAAGTTGGGGATTTGTACATACTTGACGTCATGAATGAAACCATTTCTGCTCACGTAGTTACCCTGCAGACGCTACATGAACGCATGGCCCATGTTAATGTACAAGGAATCACATCAATGATTCACAATAATGTGGTAAGTGGCATCAACGTTCGTCAAAGCGATGTCATCAGTGCAATGAATCCGAAGTCTGGCAATCACCTTCTCATTTGTCCTGCCTGTGTGTTTGGCAAAGCAACGCCATCAGTAATCCCAAAACAGCGATCATCGTCTCGAGCACAGAACTGTCTTGACTTGGTACATTCTGACGTTTGCGGTCCGCTCGAAGTACAGTCCATTGGTGGTTCGAGATACTTCATTACATTTGTAGATGATCACTCGAACTGGGTAGTTGTGTACACGATGAGAAATAAATCTGAGGCGTTTGCAAAATACAAGTTGTATGAAAAGTTGGCTCAAACCCACACTGGTCGCAAAGTAAAGGTGCTTCGCACTGATCGAGGGGGAGAGTACTTGTCGACGGAATTCAAGTCGCATTTAGATTTAAACGGTACGCAGCACCAACTCACAACGGCGTACACCCCTGAACAAAACGGTGTTGCTGAACGTATAAATCGAACTTTGATTGATCTTGTCCGCTCTATGCTTTCTCATAAACAGGTCAGTAAGCGATTCTGGGCCGAGGCTCTTGCCACTTCGGTATATGTACGTAATCGAGTTACTTCACGTGCTTTGCCCGTTAATACAACTCCGCACCACATTTGGATGAATTCCACTCCAAATGTTGGCCATTTGCGAGTATTTGGGTCAAAGTGTTGGTATACATTACCAAAATTAGAGCTCCGTAAGCTGGACTTGCGAGCGCGTGAAGCGATGTTTCTTGGGTACTCGCAATGCAGTAAGGCATACAAACTTTGGGACGGAGAGTTGAATAAAATTGTTGTGTCACGGGATGTCAAGTTTGATGAATCGACATGTGGGATGCATGACATTCCTGCACACGAAAGTGATTCAATCAACTCTGATGTTGACGTTGTACTGCTCGATGGCGACAATGGGATTACAGCTGATACCCCAAATACGGATGAGGTCGGTTCTGAAGAGAATGAAGTTTCGGAGGAGGTTCTTGAAAACGATGGTGCTCATTCTGTAAGTGAGAATGATGAAGATGAAGATGATGTACCAACTGCCGTCGAAACTCCGAATGTCACTCCTCCAACTCCGACTCCAGCTGTGCGAAGATCGTCTCGAGTCAGCAGATTTCCCGGATCATGGTGGCGGAGCAACTTTGCAGCTGCTCTTCTTTCACATGCGCATGTCGCTATTGAAGGTCCCAAGACTTTCAACCAGACAACCAACGGTCCTAGAGCTGCATTTTGGCAGGCCGGCATTGACAAAGAACTTGCCTCGCAGACCAAGAATCGCACTTGGAAACTTGTTCCTCGATCTGAGGCGTCAAACATCTTGACATCTCGATGGGTTTTCAATGTCAAGCAACTTGCCTCGCAGACCAAGAATCGGACCTGGAAACTTGTTCCTCGATCTGAGGCGTCAAACATCTTGACATCTCGATGGGTTTTCAATGTCAAGCAACTGCCTGATGCAAATGGCAATATAGTTGAAAGTGCAAAAGCCAGACTTGTTGCTCGTGGATTCCAGCAAGTGCAAGGTCTTGACTATACTGAGACATATGCCCCTGTCATAAAGTTTACCACTATTCGTCTACTTCTTCCCTTAGTTGCTCATTACGACCTCGAACTTCATCAGATGGATGTCGTGACTGCGTTTTTGAACGGCGACTTGGATGAAGACATCTACATGGAGCAACGCGAAGGGTGCATTGACAAAGGCAAAAGTGACCACGTGTGCAAACTTCTGAAAGCACTTTACGGTCTTAAACAAGCACATCGTCAATGGTATTGAAAATGTGCGACCACATGCTGTTATCTGGAAAGTGCAAAATCGAGCGACACGTGTACATGACTCGACGGTCCGGACCCTCACCCCATATGACCACATGACACGTGTAAAGTCTCAGATTTTGGGGTTCTGCGGACGAAAGTGGACTTTTGGAGGGTTATGCAAATTTGCATAAATGCCGAAAATTTGCATTTGGCCCGTACCGTTATAGGGCTACACAGGCAATACTGCAAATCTATTGGGTGTCGGTTCGAATGCTGCAATTCTATTGGTCTGTTATTGTCCACTTATAGGCAGTCATGCTGGTGATATATCTTGAATGATCGGTATACGTTTTAATTACATCATTTCGGGGGTTTCAAGTTGTTCACCATGGTTGTAATGGGTAATTACGTGTGGCCTTGGCGCTGGACACTTGTGTGCGGTGTACACATGTACACATCGCCAGGTTGCTGCGTGTACGTACACTTGTACACGTCGCCTACATACGGTCCGGCGCGTGTCCGAGCACAGTACATGTGAATTAAAAGTACAACAAGTATTTCTCGCAAGAGACATGTACTTACGTGAGTATTCAGTGTACGCGTCACGCTGTGTGCAACCCTTGCATCAGCATGCGCCGTTGTACTACACTCTCGTCAGCATGCGACGTTGTACTGTGCTCTCGTTATGGTGCGCCGTTGGATGCAAGTTGATGACAGTACTCGTGTGATTCACATCGGATATCACGTGAGATGTGTAGAAAGTCTGGATGCACATTGTTGCTACCCGTCATAGTTGTCTGGCAGTGTGTACCGAAATTAGTAAGGTACGAAACAAGGGCATGTATGGGGACTGAGATATGACAGGACTTTGCGTTGTTGAAAATAGAGAGATGCCAAGTTGTTCATTATGCAAGAATATATTCTGTCATGTCTGGATGCAGATTAGTAAGGTGTGAAACGATTGCATGCATAGGGCCATGGTTTACAGTCACTCGAAATGTGTAGAAACTGTTGTGCACTGATAGTCAATAGTCAATTCGTAAGGTGGAAATAGAACAGTGTGGACGGGCCAGAAGAGGACCGCGCTTGGTCGCGCATATGGTGAGTACGGTTTACCAGGTGCCAAAGTAATGGGATAGTGTAACACTCAAAGTGTATAAGTATCGCCGAAAGGCGGCTCCAAGTAAACCTCGGCACCAACTCCTTCACTCACACACATCAACCTGCCCTCCTTCTTTCCCTTGCCCCTCCGAACCTACCATTAGAGGAGATGGCCATGGCAGTCCTCAACGGTCTGCTTGCCCGTTTAGAGGCTCTCATCGTTGCACTTGATGATCTCGGTAATGAGGAAAAGATATTCAGTTTGGACTTTGTGAAAAGTCGTCTGCTGCAGGAAGACCAACGAGCAAACATGAAGTCTAGCTCCTCACAGACATCGGCTCTGGTTAATCGTGCCCCGAACAATCGTGACCTAAACGATTACAAATGCACGAACTGCGGTCATACAGGCCATACGGCAACCCGCTGCTGGGGAAAGGATTTGAATGGGCGTCGCCCGGCTCCTCCTAGCGGATATAAACCGCGTATGTCTCAGCGGAAACAATCTGCATTTGTCACACAGAAACCTGATCCCGACATGGCTGTAAACAGTGTCGACTTCACATGTCTGATGTCGAAAGCTTCGCACACGAACGATCTGGAGATGTCGCCTTCGTGGCTCGTAGATTCAGCTTGTACAGCTCATATTACATATGACCGATCTTTGTTTGCAACGTATGAGCCACTTGAATCCGCCTCTGTTCAGATGGGAACCAAGGCTAGTGCAAAGGTTGCCGGCCGTGGTGACGTTCACTTGAAGTTAAATGTGAATGGCCGCATCGAACCGTGCAAGTTCACGGATGTATTGCACGTTCCGGACTTTGCGTTCTCTCTGCTCTCTGTCAGTCGAATGACTGAACTTGGACTAAAAGTTGGGTTCGAAAATGGAAAATGCATGATCAGACGAGGCTCAACTGCAGTGGCGACTGCAACATTGGTTGGAGAACTTTACGTTCTCGACATCGTCAGTGACATCGGATCTGCACATGCGGCCACCCTGCAAACGTGGCATGAGCGCTTTGCACATGTACATTCTCAAGGTATTGCTTCGATGATTCGTGACAATGTTATAGAAAGGTCAGCGGGGCAGAGGGAAGAAGGATGGTTGAAGGTTGCTGGTGGTTGACGGGAAAAGAAGTTGATGCCATTTTACTCTTGGTCGCCAACTATTGGCGCTACTTATACTCTTCGAACTACATACAATACGAGCCATTAGGGCTGGTCACGTGACTCTCGTTCTTGCACTGGTTGATAATCAAGTGACTCTCCCTGTTGCACTCTCGGTTGATAATCAAGTGACTCTCCTACTTCCACTCTCGGTTGATAATCACATGACTCTCCTTCTTGCACTCTCGGTTGATAATCAAGTGACTCTCCTACTTCCACTCCGTTGATAATCAAATGACTCTCCTTCTTGCACTCTCGGTTGATAATCAAGTGACTCTCCTACTTCCACTCTCCGTTGATAATCAAATGACTCTCCTTCTTGCACTCTCTCTTGCTAATAATTTGGGACCGTTTGAGAGTCAATAATATCTGAATGTACTGTACTGTAGATTACAGATTTTACAATACGATTAATAACCACTGTGGCACATACGTCATACGTGTCACACACGTGTCAAATCGAGAAAAATGAAACATGTTCAGAATGTACTGTAGAGTGCCACGAGGTACATAACTTACACGTGTCAACACCAAAATTGAAACATGCTCGGAAATGATAGGAAAGTGCAACTGTGTACAAATATGACACGTGTCCACGTTGACGACCAAACATCCTGAGAATGCTCTTGCAAGCATTTTAGGTTTCGTCGACGTACACGTGTAATATCTGTCAGGCTTGGAGCTTAGCATGTGGTCGAAGATTTCCAACACTCCCCCTCGATCACATGCTTTTACTGGACACTGCAAGCCCCAGAAGTTCTACAAACTTCTGGAATAGAATTGGCCCAAGTGCTTTGGTTAAGATATCCGCAGGCATCGAAGTGGTCGGACAATGCGACAAATTCACAATGTTTCTCTTAATAGCATCTCGTACGTAGTGGTATTTTACATCAACATGTTTGTTGCGACGGTTGATCGATTCATTCTGTGCAAACGAAATCGTCCCTGCATTGTCACACCCCATCATGATCGTGGGATCAGAATCAAGTCCGAGGACATCAGCAACAACTTGACGCAACCAGGTCGCCTCCTTACACGCTTCACATAGTGCAATGTACTCAGCTTCACACGTCGAAGTCGCAACCACAGTCTGTTTCCGGGAACTCCAACTGATAGCTCCACCACAGAACTTGAAAACATATCCGCTGGTCGACTTGCGAGAGTCTGAACAACCGGCCCAGTCAGCATCACTGAAACCGAGCAACTCCGGCGATTTGGATTTATTGTCAAACACGATTCCTAAGTTTCGAGTCCCTTGCACGTATCGCATTACTCGTTTTACACCTGCCCAGTGTGAGTCACATGGGTTGGCAGAATGTTGGGAAAGCTTTCCAATGGCGTATGCCAAGTCTGGACGAGTGCCAACCATCAAGTACATAAGGCAACCGACTGCCTCACGATACGGTGCCTTTGTTTCGGAGTCGTTTTCGATAGAATTCGTGGTTTTGCGACCTTGTTCCATTGGAGTCAGAGAAGGGTTACAAGTCGACATTTTAAAACGGTCAAGCACATTTAATGCATACTTAGTTTGAGTGAGACTCAATGTCTTGATAGTGCGATCTCTTTGAATCTCAAGACCAATGCAGACTTTTGCCTCACTAAGGTCTTTCATCTCAAACCGTTTGTTAAGCTCCCCCTTCATCCATTTGATGGCATGGATATCACTACCAGCGAGTAACAAGTCATCGACATAAAGTGCAATTAGCATGATAGTGTTACCAATGCGTTTAATGTAGAGACAAGGATCACTACGTGAAGTCTCAAATCCCAATTCACCGAGTAAGAAATCATCCACTTTGGTATGCCATTGACGAGGTGCTTGTTTAAGACCGTAAAGTGCTTTCAAAAGTTTACACACATGATCACTTTTGCTTTTGTCAACGCAGCCTTCGGGTTGCTCCATGTAGATGTCTTCATCCAAGTCGCCGTTCAAAAACGCAGTCACGACATCCATCTGATGAAGTTCAAGGTCGTAATGAGCAACTAAGGCAAGAAGTAGACGAATAGTGGTAAACTTTATGACAGGGGCATATGTCTCAGTATAGTCAAGACCTTGCACTTGCTGGAATCCACGGGCAACAAGTCTGGCTTTTGCACTTTCAACTATATTGCCATTTGCATCAGGCAGCTGCTTGACATTGAAAACCCATCGAGATGTCAAGATGTTTGACGCCTCAGATCGAGGAACAAGTTTCCAAGTCCGATTCTTGGTCTGCGAGGCAAGTTCTTTGTCAATGCCGGTCTGCCAGAATGCAGCTCTAGGACCGTGGGTTGCTTGTTTGAAAGTCTTG
This sequence comes from Chondrus crispus, assembly GCF_000350225.1. NCBI lineage: Eukaryota > Rhodophyta > Florideophyceae > Gigartinales > Gigartinaceae > Chondrus > Chondrus crispus. The sequence goes on from NW_005179229.1 coordinate 40,768, forward strand.
GGACCTTCAATAGCGACATGCGCATGTGAAAGAAGAGCAGCTGCAAAGTTGCTCCTCCACCATGATCCGGGAGGTCTACTGATTCGAGACGATCTTCGTACAGCTGGAGTCGGAGTTGGAGGGGTGACATTCGGAGTTTCGACGGGAGGTGATACATCATCTTCATCATTCTCACCTACAGAGTGAGTGTCCTCGTTTTCAATAACCTCCCCTGAAATTTCATCCTCTTCCGACCCAACCTCATTAGCATTTGGGGTAGCGGCTTCATTCTCATTGTCGCCACCGAGCAATACAACGCCAACGTCAGAGCTGATTGAATCTTTTTCATGTGCAGGAATGTCATGCATCCCACATGTCGATTCATCAAACTTGGCATCTCGTGAAACAACAACTTTACTCAGCTCTCCGTCCCAAAGTTTGTATGCTTTACTGCATTGCGAATAACCGAGAAACATCGCTTCACGCGCTCGCAAGTCAAGCTTACGGAGCTCTAATTTCGGTAATGTATACCAACACTTTGACCCAAATACTCGCAAATGGCCAACATTTGGAGTTGACTTCATCCAAATGTGATGGGGAGTCGTGTTAACTGGCAAAGCCCGTGAAGTAACTCGATTGCGTACATATACTGCAGTGGCAAGAGCCTCTGCCCAGAATCGTTTACTGACCTGTTTATGAGAAAGCATGGAACGGACAAGGTCAATCAAGGTTCGATTTAAACGTTCAGCAACACCGTTTTGTTCAGGTGTGTACGCAGTGGTGAGCTGGTGCTGTGTACCGTTTGAATCCAAATATGACTTGAATTCTGTCGACAAGTACTCTCCCCCTCGATCAGTGCGAAGCACCTTCACTTTGCGACCAGTGTGCGTTTGGGCAAACTGTTCATACAACTTGTATTTTGCAAAGGCCTCAGATTTATTTCGCATCGTGTACACAACAACCCAGTTCGAGTGATCATCTACAAATGTAATGAAGTATCTCGAACCACCAATGGACTGTACTTCGAGCGGACCGCAAACGTCAGAATGTACCAAGTCAAGACAGTTCTGTGCTCGAGACGATGATCGCTGTTTCGGGATTACTGATCGCGTTGCTTTGCCGAACACACACGCAGGACAAACGAGAGAGTGATTGTCAGACTTTCGATTCATTGCACTGATCACATCGCTTTGACGAACATTGATGCCACTTACCACATTATTGTGAATCATTGATGCGATTCCTTGTACGTTAACATGGGCCATTCGTTCATGTAGCATCTGCAAGGTAACTACATGAGCAGAGAAAGTTTCATTCATGACATCAAGTATGAATAAATCCCCAACTTGACTAGCTGTGGCAACTACAGTTGGTCCTGCAGTAACGATGCATTTGTCTTTTTCAAATGATACTTGCAAGCCCTTTGAAACGATTTGGCTAACAGACAGAAGCGAGTATCCGAAATCAGGGACATGCAAAACGTTGGACAATTTGCAAGGATGTGGACTACCATTGACGTTCAACATGAATTCTACCTCACCACGACCAGCAACATTGGCTCTAGCCTTCGTGCCCATCTCGACTGATCCAGATTGCATCTGTTCATAAGTAACGAACAAAGAGCGATCAAATGTAATGTGGGCACTGCAACCGGAATCCACAAGCCATGAACCTGCGTTCACTGCCTTCTTTTCGGGAGAAGAAGTCGAAAGCAGGCATGTAAAGTCGCTTTCAGCAAAGGCAGCAGTAGAAGTTTCATCTCGAGATACGAATGCACTTGGCTTCATGCCGGGGTTGCGGGACCGGAACCCGTCTGGCGGTGCTGGTCGGCGCCCATTCACATTCTTGCCCCAGCAACGTGCTGCGGTGTGTCCATGTCGATTACAGTTCGTACATCTCATATCACGTCGAATAGGCATGCGATTGACAAGTGCAGGTGCGTGGGGTGAAGTAGTAGAAGCGGTCTTCATGCTCTCTCGTTGTTCCTCTTGCAGCAGACGACTCTTCACAAAATCGAGTCCAAACACTTTATCCTCATTGCCAAGTGCGTCAAGAGCAACAATCAAGTTATCGAATCGTGGAGGCAAGCCATTCAACACAGCCATTGCAATTTCTTTATCGTCAATCTCAACACTCATTGACTGCAATCTGGCAGCAAGTTGCTTCACACGATTGATGAACACGAGCACTTTCTCGGATGGGAGCATGGAAACAGTGTAAAAGTCGCGACGGGCGGAAAGTTTGTTGAGCAAAGTGTGACGCTCAAACACATTCAGAATCGCCTCCCATGTCTCTTTCGCACTGCTACACCCTCGCACATGTTGCAAGTAGTCATCAGAAAGCGTGAGTCCGATGACTGCCTTTGCTTTCGCATCACCACGAATCCACTTCCTGCGATCATCTGAGGTCGCATTTTCCGATATATCATCAAAAACGTATTGATCGACATCTCGGAGAGCAAGCAGTAGCTCGATTTTCTGCTTCCAGATGTAAAAGTTAGATGCAGTCAGCTTCTCGATTCTGACTGATCCAGAGCTTTGGTCATCCATTTCGCCGAATGGATGTACCCTTCGAGTATACAAGGTCTTCCGTCCCGGGATCCCAAGCCGTTAACCGATAGTCAACACAATGGCAAGCCCACCCGTATAGGAAGTTTGTAGCGATTACTCGGAAACGTTCTTGGTGCTTGTTCCCGGCGGAGTGGAACAAGCGTATTCTTCTTAAAAATGCCTTAGGGCGCTACCCCTATATGTCGGCCAGTGCGGGTCTTTCGACTGTGAACTAAATCAAACGTGCCACGAGTAAGCACAACAACTTTGCCTGTAGACGAACCAGGACTTTTGGTTACTACCGCGAACGGTCCCTGCAACCTAAATCGGCTTGTCCAAACTTGATACGGTACTGCCTCAGAGGGTCTCCCACAACACAAGAATGAAACTGCCTTCGTCGTACTCGTGTGATTTGTTCACAATCACTCCTTGGGTCACCCTCTTCCGTGCGAACTTAATCAAGGTACGCGACCTTATACACGTATAGTGAGAGGTTCAGTGTTTAGGCACGTATTCTCTTCACCCAGGGGACCGAAGTCGTACCTATAGGGCTAATACCGAGAGCGTTACCCACACCGCCGACGCACCTCCCGAAGGCAGAGTGCGGATCGACTAGACCAGTACACTGTGATCCTCCCCGAGGATCAGTAATTCGTCTCTCGACGATTCTTGGTCGGACCCTCGCTCAAGTCAGATTTCCAATGGCACCAGCCTTTCACCAAGAGCGAGGGTATGTTCCACTGAGGATTTGGCAGTGCGTTGGCCACTAGGGACTTTCTTCCTCCCGACTAGCGGAAGGCTCACCCACAGCTCACACAACGACTGCCACGACAAAGCAAAAAAACTGAGAACTGACGGACCACTGAGGATTTGGCAGTGCGTTGGCCACTAGGGACTTTCTTCCTCCCGACAAGCGGAAGGCTCACCCACAGCTCACACAACGACTGCCACGACAAAGCTGCAAGACCACAAAGTTGATTTTCCAAAAACTGGAAACTGACGGACCACCAAACTGAAAAATCGGCTGAAACGGTGCTCAAAACGACGGCGAAAACTGAGAAAACTGAAAAACCAAACTCGAAAGCGGAGACTGAAACTGATACCTTCTTCTTCTGCTTGACGAGCTGAACAAACTGATACTTGAACGACGGCGAAACTCGAACTTGAACCAAAACGAAGACGACGATCAGCGTTGAACTGGGCCCATAACCTATAGAAAGGTCAGCGGGGCAGAGGGAAGAAGGATGGTTGAAGGTTGCTGGTGGTTGACGGGAAAAGAAGTTGATGCCATTTTACTCTTGGTCGCCAACTATTGGCGCTACTTATACTCTTCGAACTACATACAATACGAGCCATTAGGGCTGGTCACGTGACTCTCGTTCTTGCACTGGTTGATAATCAAGTGACTCTCCCTGTTGCACTCTCGGTTGATAATCAAGTGACTCTCCTACTTCCACTCTCGGTTGATAATCACATGACTCTCCTTCTTGCACTCTCGGTTGATAATCAAGTGACTCTCCTACTTCCACTCCGTTGATAATCAAATGACTCTCCTTCTTGCACTCTCGGTTGATAATCAAGTGACTCTCCTACTTCCACTCTCCGTTGATAATCAAATGACTCTCCTTCTTGCACTCTCTCTTGCTAATAATTTGGGACCGTTTGAGAGTCAATAATATCTGAATGTACTGTACTGTAGATTACAGATTTTACAATACGATTAATAACCACTGTGGCACATACGTCATACGTGTCACACACGTGTCAAATCGAGAAAAATGAAACATGTTCAGAATGTACTGTAGAGTGCCACGAGGTACATAACTTACACGTGTCAACACCAAAATTGAAACATGCTCGGAAATGATAGGAAAGTGCAACTGTGTACAAATATGACACGTGTCCACCTTGAAGACCAAACATCCTGAGAATGCTCTTGCAAGCATTTTAGGTTTCGTCGACGTACACGTGTAATATCTGTCAGGCTTGGAGCTTAGCATGTGGTCGAAGATTTCCAACAAATGTGGTAAGTGGAGTCAAACTACTTGGTAATGAGGCTGACAAAATCAACAATACTGACAATGATTGCATCTCTGAAAAATGTTCTGCGTGCGTCTACGGAAAAGCCACTCGATCTGTGATCCCAAAAGAGCGGTCCTCGAGGCGGGCATACTTCTGTCTAGACTTAGTTCACTCTGATGTTTGTGGCCCCTTAGAGGTGCAGTCCATTGGTGGTGCCAAGTACTTCATTACCTTCATAGATGATCACTCAAACTGGTCAGTAGTGTACCCTATGCACCATAAATCAGAAGCATTTGAAAGATACAAAATGTTTGCACAACTTGCTCAGACTCACACTGGTCGCAAGATCAAAGTGCTTCGCACCGATCGAGGTGGTGAGTATCTGTCCACGGAGTTTAAGTCTTTTCTGATTGCAAATGGTACTCAGCATCAAATGACGACCGCATACACACCGGAGCAAAATGGCGTCGCCGAACGACTGAACAGAACTTTGGTAAACTTGGTGCGCTCCATGCTAGCACACAAGAAAGTTACAAAGGGGTTCTGGGCAGAAGCACTTGCCAATGCAGTGTACGTTCGAAATCGAGTCACGTCACGTGCCATTCCCCCCAAGATGACCCCATACCACTTATGGATGAAATCTGTGCCAAATGTTGGTCATTTGCGTGTTTTCGGTTCAAAGTGTTGGTATACATTACCAAAACACAACATCCAGAAACTTGACGCCCGTGCAAAGGAGGCAATGTTTCTAGGGTATGCTGAAAATACGAAAGCTTACAAGTTGTGGGATGGTGATTTGCACAAAGTGATCGTATCCAGAGATGTTACTTTTGACGAGTCCACGGGAGGCAAATCTGGTGAACCGATGGATACAAACGAGGAGGCTACAACTGATGATGACACAATCAACTTGAACATCGATGAGGAAGTTGCAGAAAATGATGCAGTGGCATCAGAAGCATCATCGCCGGATGAACAACAAGACTCTGATGAATCCTCCAACTCCTCCCCAACTGCAGGGGAGGACGAAACTACCGAAACAGTTGAGCAACACGTAGTTGAGGAAGAAACGATTGATCCGCCAACTAATCTCCGTCGGTCCTCTCGCGTTCGAAAAACGCCTGGGGCGTGGTGGGCAGCAGCTTTGGTGACTGCTGGACTCCTTAGCCACGCCTATGTGACAACGGAAATCCCAAACTCGTACAAGCAAGCTATGGATTCTCCAAAAGCTCGCTTCTGGCAGAAGGGCATCGACAAAGAACTTGCTTCACAACACAAAAACAAAACATGGACACTTGTTCCAAGATCTCAAGCATCAAACGTCCTGACGTCCAGGTGGGTTTTCGGAGTGAAGCAACTTCCTGACGAGTCCGGAAAATTGGTCGAAACTGCAAAGGGACGTCTTGTGGCACGAGGCTTTCAACAAGTAGAAGGCATCGATTACACTGAAACTTTCGCCCCTGTCATCAAGTTCACAACTATCCGTCTGCTGCTGGCACTGGTTGCGCACTTTGACCTTGAGCTGCATCAGATGGACGTGGTGACTGCCTTCCTCAACGGTGACCTTCACGAAGAAATCTACATGGAGCAACCTGAAGGATGCATCGACAAAGTCAAACCTGATTTGGTGTGTGAACTTCTGAAAGCAATCTATGGTCTTAAGCAAGCCCATCGCCAATGGCATAGTAAGATCGATGAGTTTCTGATCACTGAACTTGGTTTCAACACTACACGCAGCGACCCATGTCTTTACATTCGACGTCAAGGCAATGTCATCATGATTATCGCGTTGTACGTGGACGATCTGCTGCTAGCTGGAAGTAATGGTAGGTTTGGAGGGGCAAGGGAAAGAAGGAGGGCAGGTTGATGTGTGTGAGTGAAGGAGTTGGTGCCGAGGTTTACTTGGAGCCGCCTTTCGGCGATACTTATACACTTTGAGTGTTACACTATCCCATTACTTTGGCACCTGGTAAACCGTACTCACCATATGCGCGACCAAGCGCGGTCCTCTTCTGGCCCGTCCACACTGTTCTATTTCCACCTTACGAATTGACTATTGACTATCAGTGCACAACAGTTTCTACACATTTCGAGTGACTGTAAACCATGGCCCTATGCATGCAATCGTTTCACACCTTACTAATCTGCATCCAGACATGACAGAATATATTCTTGCATAATGAACAACTTGGCATCTCTCTATTTTCAACAACGCAAAGTCCTGTCATATCTCAGTCCCCATACATGCCCTTGTTTCGTACCTTACTAATTTCGGTACACACTGCCAGACAACTATGACGGGTAGCAACAATGTGCATCCAGACTTTCTACACATCTCACGTGATATCCGATGTGAATCACACGAGTACTGTCATCAACTTGCATCCAACGGCGCACCATAACGAGAGCACAGTACAACGTCGCATGCTGACGAGAGTGTAGTACAACGGCGCATGCTGATGCAAGGGTTGCACACAGCGTGACGCGTACACTGAATACTCACGTAAGTACATGTCTCTTGCGAGAAATACTTGTTGTACTTTTAATTCACATGTACTGTGCTCGGACACGCGCCGGACCGTATGTAGGCGACGTGTACAAGTGTACGTACACGCAGCAACCTGGCGATGTGTACATGTGTACACCGCACACAAGTGTCCAGCGCCAAGGCCACACGTAATTACCCATTACAACCATGGTGAACAACTTGAAACCCCCGAAATGATGTAATTAAAACGTATACCGATCATTCAAGATATATCACCAGCATGACTGCCTATAAGTGAACAATAACAGACCAATTGAATTGCAGCATTCGAGCCAACACCCAATAGATTTGCAGTATTGCCTGTGTAGCCCTATAACGGTTCGGGCCAAATGCAAATTTTCGGCATTTATGCAAATTTGCATAACCCTCCAAAAGTCCACTTTCGTCCGCAGAACCCCAAAATCTGAGACTTTACACGTGTCATGTGGTGATATGGGGTGAGGGTCCGGACCGTCGAGTCATGTACACGTGTCGCTCGATTTTGCACTTTCCAGATACCAGCATGTGGTCGCACATTTTCAATAGGCAAAGTGTTGTGCTTACTCGTGGCACGTTTGATTTAGTTCACAGTCGAAAGACCCGCACTGGCCGACAAACAGGGGTAGCGCCCTAAGGCATTTTTAAGAAGAATACGCTTGTTCCACTCCGCCGGGAACAAGCACCAAGAACGTTTCCGAGTAATCGCTACAAACTTCTTATACGGGTGGGCTTGCCGTTGTTTTGACTATCGGTTAACGGCTTAGGATCCCGGAACAAAAGAATTTGTATACTCGGAACGGTACATCCATTCGGCGAAATGGATGACCAAAGCTCTGGATCGGTCAGAATCGAGAAGCTGACCGCATCTAACTTTTACATCTGGAAGCAGAAAATCCAGCTACTGCTTGCTCTCCGAGATGTCGATCAATACGTTTTTGATGATATCCCGGAGAATGCGACGTCAGATGACCGGAGAAAGTGGATTCGTGGTGACGCAAAAGCAAAGGCAGTCATCGGACTCACGCTTTCTGATGACTACTTGCAACATGTGGGAGGGTGTAGCAGTGCGAAAGAGACATGGGAAGCAATTCTGAAAGTGTTTGAGCGTCATACTTTGCTCAACAAACTTGCCGCCCGTCGCGACTTTTACACTGTATCCATGCTCCCATCCGGGAAAGTGCTCCGTCGCGACTTTTACACTGTATCCATGCTCCCATCCGAGAAAGTGCTCCGTCGCGACTTCAATCGTGTGAAGCAACTTGCTTCCAGATTGCAGTCAATGAGTGTTGAGATTGACGATAAAGAAATTGCAATAGCTGTGTTGAATGGCTTGCCTCCACGATTCGATAACCTGATTGTTGCTCTTGACGCACTTGGCAATGAAGATAAAGTGTTTGGACTCGAGTTTGTGAAGAGTCGTCTGCTGCAAGAAGAGCAACGAGAAAGCATGAAGACCGCTTCTGCTTCAACACCACATGCACCTGCACTTGTTAATCGTATGCCTATTCGACGCGATATGAAATGTACGAATTGCAATAGACATGGGCATACTGCAGCGCGTTGCTGGGGCAAGGACGTGAATGGGCGCCGACCTGCGCCGCCAGATGGGTTTCGGTCACGCAACACTGGCTTAAAGCCAAGTGCATTCGTTTCTCGAGATGACAATTCTACTGCTGCCTTTGCGGAGAGTGACTTTACTTGCTTGCTTTCGACTTCCACTCCAGAAAAGAGGGCTGCAAACGCAAGGTCATGGCTTGTCGATTCCGGTTGCAGCGCTCACATTACGTTTGATCGCTCTTTGTTCGTTACGTATGAACAGATGCAATCTGGATCAGTCGAGATGGGCACGAAGGCTAGAGCCAATGTCGCTGGTCGCGGCGAAGTAGAATTCATGTTGAACGTCAACGGTAGTCCACATTCTTGCAAATTGTCAAGCGTTTTGCATGTCCCTGATTTCGGATACTCGCTACTGTCTGTTAGCCAAATGGTTTCGAAGGGCATGCAAGTGTCATTTGAAAATGACAAATGCATCGTTACTGCAGGACCAACTGTAGTTGCCACAGCGAGTCAAGTTGGGGATTTGTACATACTTGACGTCATGAATGAAACCTTTTCTGCTCACGTAGTTACCCTGCAGATGCTACATGAACGCATGGCCCATGTTAATGTACAAGGAATCGCATCAATGATTCACAATAATGTGGTAAGTGGCATCAACGTTCGTCAAAGCGATGTCATCAGTGCAATGAATCCGAAGTCTGGCAATCACCTTCTCATTTGTCCTGCGTGTGTGTTCGGGAAAGCAACGCGATCAGTAATCCCGAAACAGCGATCATCGTCTCGAGCACAGAACTGTCTTGACTTGGTACATTCTGACGTTTGCGGTCCGCTCGAAGTACAGTCCATTGGTGGTTCGAGATACTTCATTACATTTGTAGATGATCACTCGAACTGGGTAGTTGTGTACACGATGAGAAATAAATCTGAGGCGTTTGCAAAATACAAGTTGTATGAAAAGTTGGCTCAAACCCACACTGGTCGCAAAGTAAAGGTGCTTCGCACTGATCGAGGGGGAGAGTACTTGTCGACGGAATTCAAGTCGCATTTAGATTTAAACGGTACGCAGCACCAACTCACAACGGCGTACACCCCTGAACAAAACGGTGTTGCTGAACGTATAAATCGAACTTTGATTGATCTTGTCCGCTCTATGCTTTCTCATAAACAGGTCAGTAAGCGATTCTGGGCCGAGGCTCTTGCCACTTCGGTATATATTCGCAATCGAGTTACTACACCGGCTTTGCCAGTTAACACCACTCCCCATCACATTTGGATGAATTCTACTCCAAATGTTGGCCATTGGCGAGTATTGGGGTCAAAGTGTTGGTATACATTACCAAAATCAGAGCTCCGTAAGCTAGACTTGCGAGCTCGTGAAGCGATTTTTCTTGGGTACTCGCAATGCAGTAAGGCATACAAACTTTGGGACGGAGAGTTGAATAAAATTGTTGTGTCACGGGGTGTCAAATTTGATGAATCGACATGTGGTATGCATGACATTCCTGCACACGAAAGTGATTCAATCAACTCTAATGTTGACGTTGTATTGCTCGATGGCGACAATGGGTATACAGCTGATACCCCAAATACGGATGAGGTTGGTTCTTGTGGTATAACCCCAAATGGAAATTAGATTAGGATCGGAGCAGGGACAGTAAGGCAACGAGCCTTACAGCCATGCGCGCACACACGAGTCCTCCGCGTGTACGGGACGCGTACAACACGTGGACTGTCATCCCCGCCGGCTGACAGCGTTACAGTGTCGGTAGACCGGCACTACTGTAGAGTTATGATAGACTACAATGTACATTAAATATGAGCGGACTGCCAGCGGTGGAGGACGACAAGCAGGGACTTGTCAAGGATCCTCCACCTTGGTCCGCCCGCTTACTTTTAGGTACTTCCGTCCGTTTTACCTAGGAGTCGCACCGCGCACGGGTTGAGGACGCGCGTAGCACGCCCACGAGCCGGCTCCACCTCCGCCCGTCGGTACTGGATCGTCACCCAGTACCGCTCCGGGGCGTCGAGGCGTAGAACCGCTCGCGCGTGCGCGCGTCCTCCCCGATCCCGCTCTACCACCGCTACCTCGAGCCCGTGCTCGGTACCGTGGGTGGGCCGTGCTTCTGTCTTCCCGCAGATCGGGGTCTTTCCGAACTGTCAGTACTCACCCCCCTCGTCGTTGGGGGTGATTATACTACAGTGGTGTCCCGACCTAGAAGACTCTCAAGATCGAACCGAGAAGACTATCGTTTACCTCCGCGTCCTTACGCGTCGAGATGAGTGGCGACTATCCCACCTCGATTCGCTCGGAGCCCGCCGATGTGCGAGAGGCCGCGCTCCGGGTCCGAGTCGGCGACGGCGACGCTGGTCCTCGAGACCGCGAACCGTCGCCCGACTTCTCCGAAGGACGCGCTCGCGCGATGTACGATCGCATCGCGGAGTATATCGAAGATGTCCGAACATCCCTCCGTATCGACGTCTCCGACAGCGTCTACGCCCGCTGTATGGATGAGTTGCGCTCCCTCCGCGAAGGAAGGTTTGAGCGCGTAACTCAGTCCTTGGAGAACCTGCGCGCCCTCGTCAACCAGCTACAGTCCCGTTTGGTACTGGTCGAAGAGGCGCGCATCGATTCCCCCGCCGTGGACGTTGCCGGTCGACCCGCGAGTGCAAACTCCGGGGTCCGACGCGACCCGCAACCCTTCCCATCAGCCGAACAGATGGGAGCGTTTGCGCACATGGCGGCGGAGCTCAACTCAACGCGCCGCCGTGCCCGTGAGATGGAACAGACCTCGGCCGAGAGGCCGCCCGGAGCCCCCTCGAGTGGGCCCGGTGCCACTGTTCCTCCGGGCGCATCCGGAGCGCAGGAGTGGCCCCCGACTGGAGCCGTCACCAGTCGGAGGGCGGAGGACATCAAGCCGACGGCGGACGCAAACTTCGCGTCCGAGACTCAAGCCCTGCCGTATGCATCCGGAAGCATGCGGCAGTCCCGACGGGTACCGGACGAACCGGACCGTGGCCGTGGAGGAGTCGCCCGCGGATCAGGGGAACCGATTCTCCCCTTCGATCTTCGCTGGGGCGGCTACCAGCCAGCGGATCTTACCGCGCATCCCGGCCCCGTCGACGTCCGAACGTTGCCCGTCACGCCGTTCGGAACGTTGGGCCCCGCCGAACCCGGGCTCGAGCCCGTCCACACCATGATACAGGAGTTCAGCGCCGTCGCGAACTACCGCATGTATCGGTTGGACAACACCTCGAGGCTCGTTACCTCGGGTGACGCGGGACGGATCGCGAAGTACGTCCAACGCTGCCGTGGGCTCTGTCCCACGATGAAGAGCTTCGACGGTACTGACGCGATTCAGTTGCTCCCGTTTCTGAAGGATATCCGGATAACCTTCAATGCCCAGCACCTGACCGAAGGTGTGGCAATCCGTGTCTTCGCTCACTTCCTCGAGCGGGACGTGGAGCAGTTGTATACGAGTTACACCATGCGCGGCCTCCGCGCCGGCCAGCTCCACGACGACACGAGCTGGCCTGGTCTCGTCAACCAATTTATCAAACGCTACCTAACCGACGACGTGTTGGGGGAAGCGTTTGATGCTGTCGCGTCGGCGCGACAGCTTCCTCACGAAACCGAGAACACGTTCGCAGACCGGCTGGAATCCGCCGCGTTCCGATACACGGCCGTGTTCTCAGAACAAGCTCTCGCGCACTACTTCGTGCGCAGGCTGTCCACTGCAGCCCGGGCCGCAGTGGCAGAGACGATGCAAAGGTTGCCCGGACAACAGAAGACCGAACTCTCAACGATTCGCCGTATCGCAACGGCCGAGGGTACAACCTACCGCGCTCTTCGCGGGTTGCCGCCGCCGGACCCGAAGCCGGCAGCGAAGGGAGTCCGAACTCTAAGGTCGCACGGAACGAGCTCGGCGGCGACCGCCCTCCACATTGGAGAAGATGAGTGGCAGGCCTGTTGGAAATCTTCGACCACATGCTAAGCTCCAAGCCTGACAGATATTACACGTGTACGTCGACGAAACCTAAAATGCTTGCAAGAGCATTTTCAGGATGTTTGGTCTTCAAGGTGGACACGTGTCATATTTGTACACGGTTGCACTTTCCTATCATTTCCGAGCATGTTTCAATTTTGGTGCTCACACGTGTAAGTTATGTACCTCGTGGCACTCTACAGTACATTCTGAACATGTTTCATTTTTCTCGATTTGACACGTGTGTGACACGTATGACGTATGTGCCACAGTGGTTATTAATCGTAGTGTAAAATCTGTAATCTACAGTACAGTACATTCAGATATTATTGACTCTCAAACGGTCCCAAATTATTAGCAAGAGAGTGCAAGAAGGAGAGTCATTTGATTATCAACGGAGAGTGGAAGTAGGAGAGTCACTTGATTATCAACCGAGAGTGCAAGAAGGAGAGTCACTTGATTATCAACCGAGAGTGGAAGTAGGAGAGTCACTTGATTATCAACCGAGAGTGCAAGAAGGAGAGTCACTTGATTATCAACCAGTGCAAGAAGGAGAGTCACGTGACCAGCCCTAATGGCTCGTATTGTATGTAGTTCGAAGAGTATAAGTAGCGCCAATAGTTGGCGACCAAGAGTAAAATGGCATCAACTTCTTTTCCCTTCAACCACCAGCAACCTTCAACCATCCTTCTTCCCTCTGCCCCGCTGACCTTTCTATAGGTTATGGGCCCAGTTCAACGCTGATCGTGGTCTTCGTTTTGGTTCAAGTTCGAGTTTCGCCGTCGTTCAAGTATCAGTTTGTTCAGCTCGTCAAGCAGAAGAAGAAGGTATCAGTTTCAGTCTCCGCTTTCGAGTTTGGTTTTTCAGTTTTCTCAGTTATCGCCGTTGTTTTCAGCACCGTTTCAGCCGATTTTTCAGTTTGGTGGTCCGTCAGTTCCCAGTTTTTGGAAATCAACTTTGTGGTCTTGCAGCTTTGTCGTGGCAGTCGTTGTGTGAGCTGTGAGTGAGCCTTCCGCTTGTCGGGAGGAAGAAAGTCCCTAGTGGCCAACGCACTGCCAAATCCTCAGTGGTCCGTCAGTTCTCAGTTTTTTGCTTTGTCGTGGCAGTCGTTGTGTGAGCTGTGGGTGAGCCTTCCGCTAGTCGGGAGGAAGAAAGTCCCTAGTGGCCAACGCACTGCCAAATCCTCAGTGGAACATACCCTCGCTCTTGGTGAAAGGCTGGTGCCATTGGAAATCTGACTTGAGCGAGGGTCCGACCAAGAATCGTCGAGAGACGAATTACTGATCCTCGGGGAGGATCACAGTGTACTGGTCTAGTCGATCCGCACTCTACCTTCGGGAGGTGCGTCGGCGGTGTGGGTAACGCTCTCGGTATTAGCCCTATAGGTACGACTTCGGTCCCCTGGGTGAAGAGAATACGTGCCTAAACACTGAACCTCTCACTATACGTGTATAAGGTCGCGTACCTTGATTAAGTTCGCACGGAAGAGGGTGACCCAAGGAGTGATTGTGAACAAATCACACGAGTACGACGAAGGCAGTTTCATTCTTGTGTTGTGGGAGACCCTCTGAGGCAGTACCGTATCAAGTTTGGACAAGCCGATTTAGGTTGCAGGGACCGTTCGCGGTAGTAACCAAAAGTCCTGGTTCGTCTACAGGCAAAGTTGTTGTGCTTACTCGTGGCACGTTTGATTTAGTTCACAGTCGAAAGACCCGCACTGGCCGACATACAGGGGTAGCGCCCTAAGGCATTTCTAAGAAGAATACGCTTGTTCCACTCCGCCGGGAACAAGCACCAAGAACGTTTCCGAGTAATCGCTACAAACTTCCTATACGGGTGGGCTTGCCATTGTGTTGACTATCGGTTAACGGCTTGGGATCCCGGGACGGAAGACCTTGTATACTCGAAGGGTACATCCATTCGGCGAAATGGATGACCAAAGCTCTGGATCGGTCAGAATCGAGAAGCTGACCGCATCTAACTTTTACATCTGGAAGCAGAAAATCGAGCTACTGCTTGCTCTCCGAGATGTCGATCAATACGTTTTTGATGATATTTCGGAAAATGCGACCTCAGATGATCGCAGGAAGTGGATTCGTGGTGATGCGAAAGCAAAGGCAGTCATCGGACTCACGCTTTCTGATGACTACTTGCAACATGTGCGAGGGTGTAGCAGTGCGAAAGAGACATGGGAGGCGATTCTGAATGTGTTTGAGCGTCACACTTTGCTCAACAAACTTTCCGCCCGTCGCGACTTTTACACTGTTTCCATGCTCCCATCCGAGAAAGTGCTCGTGTTCATCAATCGTGTGAAGCAACTTGCTGCCAGATTGCAGTCAATGAGTGTTGAGATTGACGATAAAGAAATTGCAATGGCTGTGTTGAATGGCTTGCCTCCACGATTCGATAACTTGATTGTTGCTCTTGACGCACTTGGCAATGAGGATAAAGTGTTTGGACTCGATTTTGTGAAGAGTCGTCTGCTGCAAGAAGAACAACGAGAAAGCATGAAGACCGCTTCTGCTTCATCACCACATGCACCTGCACTTGTCAATCGTATGCCTATTCGACGTGATATGAGATGTACGAACTGTAATCGACATGGACACACCGCAGCACGTTGCTGGGGCAAGGATGTGAATGGGCGCCGACCAGCACCGCCAGACGGGTTCCGGTCCCGCAACCCCGGCATGAAGCCAAGTGCATTCGTATCTCGAGATGAAACTTCTACTGCTGCCTTTGCTGAAAGCGACTTTACATGCCTGCTTTCGACTTCTTCTCCCGAAAAGAAGGCAGTGAACGCAGGGTCATGGCTTGTGGATTCCGGTTGCAGTGCCCACATTACATTTGATCGCTCTTTGTTCGTTACTTATGAACAGATGCAATCTGGATCAGTCGAGATGGGCACGAAGGCTAGAGCCAATGTCGCTGGTCGTGGTGAGGTAGAATTCATGTTGAACGTCAATGGTAGTCCACATCCTTGCAAATTGTCCAACGTTTTGCATGTCCCTGATTTCGGATACTCGCTTCTGTCTGTTAGCCAAATCGTTTCAAAGGGCTTGCAAGTGTCATTTGAAAAAGACAAATGCATCGTTACTGCAGGACCAACTCTAGTTGCCACAGCTAGTCAAGTTGGGGATTTATTCATACTTGATGTCATGAATGAAACTTTCTCTGCTCATGTAGTTACCTTGCAGACGCTACATGAACGAATGGCCCATGTTAACGTACAAGGAATCGCATCAATGATTCACAATAATGTGGTAAGTGGCATCAATGTTCGTCAAAGCGATGTGATCAGAGCAATGAATCGAAAGTCTGACAATCACTCTCTCGTTTGTCCTGCGTGTGTGTTCGGCAAAGCAACGCGATCAGTAATTTCGAAACAGCGATCATCGTCTCGAGCACAGAACTGTCTTGACTTGGTACATTCTGACGTTTGCGGTCCGCTCGAAGTACAGTCCATTGGTGGTTCGAGATACTTCATTACATTTGTAGATGATCACTCGAACTGGGTTGTTGTGTACACGATGCGAAATAAATCTGAGGCCTTTGCAAAATACAAGTTGTATGAACAGTTTGCCCAAACGCACACTGGTCGCAAAGTGAAGGTGCTTCGCACTGATCGAGGGGGAGAGTACTTGTCGACAGAATTCAAGTCATATTTGGATTCAAACGGTACACAGCACCAGCTCACCACTGCCTACACACCTGAACAAAACGGTGTTGCTGAACGTTTAAATCGAACCTTGATTGATCTTGTCCGTTCCATGCTTTCTCATAAACAGGTCAGTAAACGATTCTGGGCAGAGGCTCTTGCCACTGCAGTATATGTACGCAATCGAGTTACTTCACGGGCTTTGCCAGTTAACACGACTCCCCATCACATTTGGATGAAGTCAACTCCAAATGTTGGCCATTTGCGAGTATTTGGGTCAAAGTGTTGGTATACATTACCGAAATTAGAGCTCCGTAAGCTTGACTTGCGAGCGCGTGAAGCAATGTTTCTCGGTTATTCGCAATGCAGTAAAGCATACAAACTTTGGGACGGAGAGTTGAGTAAAGTTGTTGTTTCACGAGATGCCAAGTTTGATGAATCGACATGTGGGATGCATGACATTCCTGCACATGAAAAAGATTCAATCAGCTCTGACGTTGGCGTTGTATTGCTCGGTGGCGACAATGAGAATGAAGCCGATACCCCAAATGCTAATGAGGTTGGGTCGGAAGAGGATGAAATTTCAGGGGAGGTTATTGAAAACGAGGACACTCACTCTGTAGGTGAGAATGATGAAGATGATGTATCACCTCCCGTCGAAACTCCGAATGTCACCCCTCCAACTCCGACTCCAGCTGTACGAAGATCATCTCGAATCAGTAGACCTCCCGGATCATGGTGGAGGAGCAACTTTGCAGCTGCTCTTCTTTCACATGCGCATGTCGCTATTGAAGGTCCCAAGACTTTCAAACAAGCAACCCACGGTCCTAGAGCTGCATTCTGGCAAACCGGCATTGACAAAGAACTTGCATCACAGACTAAGAATCAGACCTGGAAACTTGTTCCTCGATCTGAGGCGTCAAACATCTTGACATCTCGATGGGTTTTCAATGTCAAGCAGCTGCCTGATGCAAATGGCAATATAGTTGAAAGTGCAAAAGCCAGACTTGTTGCCCGTGGATTCCAGCAAGTGCAAGGTCTTGACTATACTGAGACATATGCCCCTGTCATAAAGTTTACGACTATTCGTCTACTTCTTGCCTTAGTTGCTCATTACGACCTTGAACTTCATCAGATGGATGTCGTGACTGCGTTTTTGAACGGCGACTTGGATGAAGACATCTACATGGAGCAACCCGAAGGGTGCGTTGACAAAAGCAAAAGTGATCATGTGTGTAAACTTTTGAAAGCACTTTACGGTCTTAAACAAGCACCTCGTCAATGGCATACCAAAGTGGATGATTTCTTACTCGGTGAACTGGGATTCGAGACTTCACGTAGTGATCCGTGCCTCTACATTAAACGCATTGGTAACACTATCATGCTAATTGCACTTTATGTCGATGACTTGTTACTCGCTGGTAGTGATATCCATGCCATCAAATGGATGAAGGGGGAGCTTAACAAACGGTTTGAGATGAAAGACCTTAGTGAGGCAAAAGTCTGCATTGGTCTTGAGATTCAAAGAGATCGCACTATCAAGACATTGAGTCTCACTCAAACTAAGTATGCATTAAATGTGCTTGACCGTTTTAAAATGTCGACTTGTAACCCTTCTCTGACTCCAATGGAACAAGGTCGCAAAACCACGAATTCTATCGAAA
This sequence comes from Chondrus crispus, assembly GCF_000350225.1. Taxonomy (NCBI): domain Eukaryota; phylum Rhodophyta; class Florideophyceae; order Gigartinales; family Gigartinaceae; genus Chondrus; species Chondrus crispus. Next base: position 58,710 of record NW_005179229.1, read on the forward strand.
ACGACTCCGAAACAAAGGCACCGTATCGTGAGGCAGTCGGTTGCCTTATGTACTTGATGGTTGGCACTCGTCCAGACTTGGCATACGCCATTGGAAAGCTTTCCCAACATTCTGCCAACCCATGTGAGTCACACTGGGCAGGTGTAAAACGAGTAATGCGATACGTGCAAGGGACTCGAAACTTAGGAATCGTGTTTGACAATAAATCCAAATCGCCGGAGTTGCTCGGTTTCAGTGATGCTGACTGGGCCGGTTGTTCAGACTCTCGCAAGTCGACCAGCGGATATGTTTTCAAGTTCTGTGGTGGAGCTATCAGTTGGAGTTCCCGGAAACAGACTGTGGTTGCGACTTCGACGTGTGAAGCTGAGTACATTGCACTATGTGAAGCGTGTAAGGAGGCGACCTGGTTGCGTCAAGTTGTTGCTGATGTCCTCGGACTTGATTCTGATCCCACGATCATGATGGGGTGTGACAATGCAGGGACGATTTCGTTTGCACAGAATGAATCGATCAACCGTCGCAACAAACATGTTGATGTAAAATACCACTACGTACGAGATGCTATTAAGAGAAACATTGTGAATTTGTCGCATTGTCCGACCACTTCGATGCCTGCGGATATCTTAACCAAAGCACTTGGGCCAATTCTATTCCAGAAGTTTGTAGAACTTCTGGGGCTTGCAGTGTCCAGTAAAAGCATGTGATCGAGGGGGAGTGTTGGAAATCTTCGACCAAATGCTAAGCTCCAAGCCTGACAGATATTACACGTGTACGTCGACGAAACCTAAAATGCTTGCAAGAGCATTTTCAGGATGTTTGGTCTTCAAGGTGGACACGTGTCATATTTGTACACGGTTGCACTTTCCTATCATTTCCGAGCATGTTTCAATTTTGGTGCTCACACGTGTAAGTTATGTACCTCGTGGCACTCTACAGTACATTCTGAACATGTTTCATTTTTCTCGATTTGACACGTGTGTGACACGTATGACGTATGTGCCACAGTGGTTATTAATCGTAGTGTAAAATCTGTAATCTACAGTACAGTACATTCAGATATTATTGACTCTCAAACGGTCCCAAATTATTAGCAAGAGAGTGCAAGAAGGAGAGTCATTTGATTATCAACGGAGAGTGGAAGTAGGAGAGTCACTTGATTATCAACCGAGAGTGCAAGAAGGAGAGTCACTTGATTATCAACCGAGAGTGGAAGTAGGAGAGTCACTTGATTATCAACCGAGAGTGCAAGAAGGAGAGTCACTTGATTATCAACCAGTGCAAGAAGGAGAGTCACGTGACCAGCCCTAATGGCTCGTATTGTATGTAGTTCGAAGAGTATAAGTAGCGCCAATAGTTGGCGACCAAGAGTAAAATGGCATCAACTTCTTTTCCCTTCAACCACCAGCAACCTTCAACCATCCTTCTTCCCTCTGCCCCGCTGACCTTTCTATAAGGCCGACCCTGTCCTCATCACGCAAGGCTTCGACCGGGCAGGAGGCCGACCCCCTACGCCAGCTTCCACCGGTTCGACCGGAAGCTTCGCAACGGCGTTCGCACACACGCCAAGGGCCACGGGTGGCCCGAACCACAACATGGCCGAGCTGGATATCTCCCGTGGAGAAGGAGACCGCGGGCTGCCTAACGTGCCTCGACTCACCGATGAGGAGGCACGCCACGCGACGACCTTCGCGTCGACCGATGGCAGCGCGTACATTTGTTGGCTTTGCCGGACGTACGGCCACGCCATGTACGCGTGCCCGTTCCTGTCGCCTGAACAACGTCAGTTCACGGCGTACAAGAACTACCGCTATCGGATGGAGACGCGGCCCGGAATGCGCAATCTCATCCAGCAGTCTACGCGGGCAGACCGAGGCCCGCGTCGAGGTGACCCGAGCCGATCGGGTGGGGGCGCCCGTTTTGCCCCTCGTGAAGGCGAGTACCGATACCCGGGGACCGATCAAAGGGATCGACGTGACCCTCGTCGGATGGATACGCGATATCCCCGTCGAGATGGGCGAGGCGACCGGGGCCGACCCCCGTTGCCCCAAGGGGTACAGAACGCCATCATGTACCTCCAAGATTGGGCTGGTGAGACGCACCCCCAGCCCACGGAAGGAGGCGGAGGGGAGCCCGTTCTCTCCGCCCCTCGAATATTGCAACGGCCGGACGTTGCAACCCAAGGCCACGAAGTATCCGATTACTTCGTAGAAGATGCCCAGTCGGGGTGGGGAAACCGTCCCCATCCGCGCGGCCAGGGGCCCGTCGACGCGGTAGCTAACGATAGCCAAGCGAATAGCACTGACAGCTCGGGTAGTTCGAAAAACCCGTAAAGACGGTTACGTTCGCGCGGTCGCGTGAACCGTCTTGTCAAACCAACCTTGACCCGCCCCTATTTGTCCCCGGCGGGGGAGGGGAATGTTTACCGATATTATTCCCCTCAACCTCGCACAAGCGCACCGAGACACCCGTAAGCTCGGTGCGAAAGGACGAAGACGCTGAGGCAACCGTGAGCCCGGCGCACATGGAGGAAGGCACTGTGGAAACCGTGAGCCAAGTGCCTAACAACAAGCGCATCGAACGCGCCAGCGGCCCGACCCAGGGGGACCCGGGGCCGCCAGAAGAATTCAAGCCGCGTACGAACGCGACTTGTCGCGGGGACGCGGCCGACCGAAGGGCGCCCCGCGACCAAGGCCGAAGGACGCGGAAGAGAAGTCGGAACCGGCGCCGGCGGCCCAGGCGGAACGATCTCGCCGAGCCGGGCACGCCGAAGGTGGTCGACGGCGTCATTTGCCTTATGACGTCGAAGATTTACAACGTCGTCGGCTCGATAGCCACGGAGGGAAATGCCTTCAAGCCCCGCACGATCGCCGTTGATACGTGCTCGGGGTACAATCTGGTGAGGAAGGCCGACCTTCCTCCCGATTGGTCGCAGTACGTCATCCGCGACGCGCCACTGCCCCAATTGGCAGGCGCGAATAGCAACCCGCTTTAGCTCTCGGCCGTCGTACGCCTGGCCGTGCGGTTGAGGAACACGACGTTCCGAATTCTGTTCGTCGTGGCGGACCAGCTCGCCGTGCCGGTCCTCCTTGGTACGCCCTTCATCGATACACACGTACAAAGTATCGACAACGAAGCTCAACGGTTGGATATCCGCCAAGATGGCTCCGTTGCCATCGTCGACGGGAAGGGGGAGCCGACTCCCCCAACCAGGCGGCACGGACGTCAGACAAACCGGGCTGACGCACGCGACGAAGCCCCGCAGGCGATCCGAATCGCCCGCTGGGTTACCATTCCCGCGAGGTCGCAGGCCCGTGCGCGCGTTACGACGACGGGGAGGGGACTCGTGTTTATAGAGCCGAAGCCGTCACTCCAACACCGACATGGAGTGAGGCTGACGAACGGCGTTGTCGGGGTCCTGCCGAACCAGACCTTCGACGTCATCGTCGCGAACTTTTCGCGACAGGAAAGGCGGCTTCCGAAGCACACCGTCGTGGGATACGCGAAGCGCAACCCCGTCGCGATCTTGACGCCCGAACGTCGCATCGCCGAGGGGATCGCGCACGCGCTACACCTCACCGACTTGACCGATCAAGTCGGAACGGCAGGAGCTGGTCGACCAGGCTCCGTCCAGGGGGCAACCGTTGAGAAGAGAGGAGCCGGTACGGACGGCCGACCGGCGAAGTGCCCGCCGCCGGAAGGGGACACTGCACCCTCCTCTGAAAAGGATCCCGAAAATCGCCCGGAGGATTGGGAAAAAGAAATCAACTTGTCATACATCGATGATGACAAGTTCCGGGGCCACGTGCTCGAGATCCTCCGTAAGCACTCGAGTCTGTGGAGCGGGGCGCTCGGAACGATCCGAGCGACCAAACACCGCATTCCCCTCGAACCGGGTACGAAGCCGATACGTTCAATGCCCTACCGAAAGGGGCCGGCTATGCGTGAGATGGTCGCCAAGGAAGTCAACAAAATGTTGAACGCAGGGGTAATCGAACCTGCGAGCACCGAGTGGGCGTCCCCCGTGGTGCTCGTACCGAAGAAAGACGGCTCTCTTCGGTTCTGCGTGGACTACCGGCGTCTCAACGCAAAGACGGCAGCGGATTCGTATCCGCTGCCCCGGATGGACGACTGCATCGATTCGCTCGGAGATGCAGCCATCTTTACGACGTTGGACTGCAATTACGGTTATTGGCAGATCCCCGTCGCTCCGGAAGACCGGGACAAGACCACGTTCACTACGCATATGGGAACGTTTCGCCATTTGCGCATGCCGTTCGGGCTAAAGGGGGCACCGGCCACCTTCCAACGTGCCCTCGACATCATCCTATCTGGCGTCCGATGGCAGATATGCCTCGTCTACCTGGATGATGTCATCGTGTTTTCCCGTACGCACGGAGAACACGCAAAGCATCTCGACACTGTCTTGAGCTTGCTGAGGAGCGCCGGAATCTCCCTCAAGCTCAAGAAGTGTAGCTTCTTCCAACCGAAGGTGCACTACCTGGGGCACGTCATTTCCCCACGTAAGCTGAGCGTCGCCGAAGCGGCGGCGGACGCCTTCAAGACGTTCACGTTTCCGAGGACGTTGACGCCGGTGCGCTCGTACCTCGGAGCGTGCAACGTCTACCGCCGCTTCGTGAAGGGGTTCGCGAAGATTGCGCGCCCATTAACGGACATGACGCGCAAGGACGCGGACCCCAACTTCGACGACCCGACCGAGCTGCAACTTCAAGCGTTCGAAGCGTTGAAGGAGCGGATGATTTCCCCGCCGATCCTAGCATTGCCGCGGTACGGTCGGCCGTACATGATCGACACGGATGCTAGTGCCTATCAACTGGGCTGTACGTTGCTCCAGGAACACGAGGAGGCGAACGATTGGCGACCCGTCGGGTATTGGTCGTACTCACTGTCCGATAGTGAGCGCAACTACAGCGCTACGGAGCGCAAATGCTTTGCCGTAGTGTGGGCCGTCCGCACACTACGACCGTACGTCGAAGGTACCAAGTTCACCATCCGGACGGACCATGATGCCCTCCGATGGCTCATGTTCTTCACGGAGAGCTCCGGAAGGCTTACCCGGTGGCGACTGCGGTTGGCGGAATACGACTTCACCATCCAGTACCGCCCCGGGCGCGTGCACCAGGTGGCCGATGCCCTGTCACGCCTCGTGTCGCCAAGGGTCACCGACGACCCTCGCCCAGTCGTCGAGGTGGATGACGACATTCCCACCTTCCATGCGGGTACGACCGTCCGTGACATGTCGGACGAGCTCGCGGACCACGTCTGTACCGCGAGCTGCGATCACAAGGCCGTCTATGTCTTCGTGACAACAAGGAACCGAGCGGGATCTCGAAGAGGTTCGCGCGTCCGTACGCGCGACGAGCCGAGGGGCGACGACGAGGCCCCCGCTCTTGAAGGACCCACCTCGTTCTGGGAGGAGAACGACGAGTTCGACGCTGTCGACATCGAGCGCGCCGAACAACCCGAAGTTGGCGCGCCCGCCTCCACGGTCGCCCCTCCGCAGGACGACCTTCCGGCCCCTCTTACGTTAGAGGAGATAGCCGAAGAGCAACGCGTGGATGACTTCTGCCAGACCGTACTGGCACGACAGTCAGAGTCCCGGGACTCCGCGTTCTTCGAGGACCACCACGGGGTGCTCAAACGGAGACACCCCTTCGACCCTGACATCGTGCAGGTCGTGGTGCCACGGACGCTACGGGCTCGGCTTCTCCAGCTCTGCCACACACCAACCATCGCGGGGCACCCGGGCCAGAACCGTATGTACTTCGCGCTCCGTCGCGAGTACTACTGGCCCCATCTCGCTGCAGATGTCGCAGCTACGGTGCGAGGGTGCCGAACATGCGCGATGAACCGTGTTAAGTTGCGGAAACACCTCAACTGTTTGAAGTTGTTTCTGGCAACATGGCCGCTTGAGAGCGTCGCCATCGACATATTGGGGCCGCTACCCAAGACGAAGGCAGGGAAACGGTTCCTTCTCGTAATTACGGACCGTTTCACCAAGCTGACTCAAGTTGTGGCACTGCGGACCGTAACCGCGTACACGGTAGCCGTCGCGTTCTGCGACGCGTGGGTATTTAAATACGGCGTCCCACGCTCGCTACTGTTGGATAACGGACCGCAGTTTAACGCGAAGTTCTTCCACAGCACGTGCCGTGTCCTGGGGGTGACGAACTTGTACACTTCGGCGTACCACCCCCAGACGAACGGGCAGGTCGAGCGATACAACCGGACGATCGCTTCGATGTTACGGAATTACGTCGGCGAACATCAGGACGACTGGGACGTGTACGTGGGGCCGCTCACGTACGCGTACAACTCCCACGTACATCGTACGACGAGTACCACGCCCTTCGAGCTCGTCCTCAGCCGACCCCCGCCGGATTTCTCTCTACGTAGAGCCGACGGTGACGCGCCCCCGTCCAATAGGGTCAACGCACGCGCTGACTTCCTCAAGACGTTGGACGACACGATCCAGAAGGCGTACGGGAGCCTGCGCCGGACGCAGGCTCGGTACAAGCGCGACTTCGATAAGCGCGTCAGACGGCTCAACGCACGTATCAAGCCAGGTAATTACGTCTACCTGAACCCCACCGATGGGGCAAAGACGTCTAACAAACTCGCGTCGCCCGCCGTTGGGCCATACCAGGTACTCGCCAACGACCGGCGAACCATCACGATCGATCGTGATGGTGTCACCGAGCGCGTCTCCGCAGACCGCTGCGTGTACGCGCCACCACCGACGGGCGCGCCACATGCGAGTACAACAACCCCAAGTGACCTTGCCGACAAGGTCACCGAGGGCACGCAGTATGCCGTAATGGTAGGTCAGCGGGGCAAAGGGAAATCGAAGGACGGTTGATGAGGTGAAGTTGAAGGATTGGGTACCGATTTACTTCGAGTCGCCAACTTCTGGCGCTACTTATACACTTCTGCAATCTTCTAGAACTCTACTACCAAACACTACGACACACATATTACAAATGTATTGGCTCTAACACATGTGCCCGTCTTGCTACTCAGCCAAACTGGCGATGGCCCAACAAACAGAACAGAAAACCACCTTACGAATTAGCACTGTCATGACGGAGAAATTAGTAAGGCAGTACAACAAAGCACAGCAAAGCACAATTTCTCTTACTATTCCAAATCCAGCGTGGCACAAATTCGTAAGGCACGTTTACAGCTCACACGTTGCCTTACGAATTCAAATCAATCCTGCGAGGACTGTTTACAGCGCACACGTTGCCTTATGAATCTGAATCTCTCGTGAGGTCCTGTCCACTGTCAATTACAACAGTGCACATTTTGCCTTACGAATTCAAAACTCGCGCAACGGTATCTTTGTGTCCTGCTGTACCCGTGCTGCACTCCATGCACGCTGTAAACCTTTGGCACGTGCCAGGCACCCGCCACCAAGGTTCTACACTTTGTCTGTAAGACTGCAGGCGTACTGTACGCGTCCGACAGTGTAATGAGGACATGTGTCCATGTCATACACGTGTCGGGCGAAGAAAATGAAACATGCTCAGATTGTACTGTACACCGCAACCGTGTACATATTTCACACGTGTACAGGTTGAAAACCAAACTTGCTCCTGAAGTACTGTAGAGTGCAACCGTGTACAGAAATCACACGTGTACACGTTGAAAATGAAACTTGCTCAGCTCGTCACGCCGAGTGTTTTCCATTTTACACGTGTCATACCTGTCGTCGTGTGTCATGCATATCAGCATGTGGTCGTAGAATTACAACACTCCCCCTCGATCACATGCTTTTACGAGAAGTAGCTACTGCAAGCCCTAGAAGTTTTACAAACTTCTGGAACAGAACTCGCCCAAGTGCTTTGGTCAGGATATCTGCAGGCATGGAAGTGGTCGGGCAATACGACAAAGACGCAATGTTTCTCGTAATAGCATCTCGTACATAGTGGTATTTCACATCAACATGTTTATTACGACGATTGATCGATTCATTCTGTGCATACGAAATAGTCCCTGCATTGTCACACCCCATCATAATCGTGGGATCAGAATCAAGTCCAAGAACATCAGCAACCACTTGACGCAACCAATTCGCCTCCTTACACGCTTCACATAGTGCAATGTCTACTCAGCTTCACACGTCGAAGTTGCAACCACAGTCTGTTTCCGGGAACTCCAACTGATCGCTCCACCGCAGAACTTGAAAACATATCCGCTGGTCGACTTGCGAGAGTCTGAACAACCGGCCCAGTCAGCATCACTGAAGCCGAACAACTCCGGCGATTTGGATTTATTGTCAAACACGATTCCTAAGTTTTGAGTCCCTTGCACGTATCGCATTATCCGTTTCACACCTGCCCAGTGTGACTCACATGGGTTGGCAGAATGGTGAGAAAGCTTTCCAATCGCATATGCCAAGTCTGGACGAGTGCCAACCATCAAGTACATCAGGGATCCCACTGCCTCACGATACGGTGCATTTGTTTCGGAGTCGTTTTCGGTAGAAATCGTGGTTGTGTGACCTTGTTCCATTGGAGTCAGAGGGGGGTTACACGTTGACATTCGAAAACGCTCAAGCACTTTTGATGCGTACATAGTTTGAGTGAGACTCAACGTCTTGGCGGTGCGATCCCTTTGAATTTCAAGACCAATGCAGACTTTTGCTTCACCAAGGTCTTTCATCTCAAACCGTTTGTTAAGCTCCCCCTTCATCCATTTGATGACATCGATATCACTATCAGCGAGTAACAAGTCATCGACATAAAGTGCAACCAGCATGATAGTGCTACCGATGCGTTTAATGTAGAGACAAGGATCACTACGCGAAGTCTCAAATCCCAATTCACCAATTAAGAAATCATCCACTTTGGCACGCCATTGACGATGTGCTTGTTTAAGACCGTAAAGTGCTTTCAAAAGTTTGCACACGTGATCACTTTTGCTTTTGTCAATGCACCCTTCGGGTTGCTCCATGTAGATGTCTTCATCCAAGTCGCCGTTCAAAAACGCAGTCACGACATCCATCTGATGAAGTTCGAGGTCGTAATGAGCAACTAAGGGAAGAAGTAGACGAATAGTGGTAAACTTTATGACAGGGGCATATGTCTCAGTATAGTCAAGACCTTGCACGTGCTGGAATCCACGAGCAACAAGTCTGGCTTTTGAACTTTCAACTATATTGCCATTTGCATCAGGCAGTTGCTTGACATTGAAAACCCATCGAGATGTCAAGATGTTTTGACGCCTCAGATCGAGGAACAAGTTTCCAAGTCCGATTCTTGGTCTGCGAGGCAAGTTGCTTGACATTGAAAACCCATCGAGATGTCAAGATGTTTGACGCCTCAGATCGAGGAACAAGTTTCCAAGTGCGATTCTTGGTCTGCGAGGCAAGTTCTTTGTCAATGCCGGTCTGCCAAAATGCAGCTCTAGGACCGTTGGTTGCCTGGTTGAAAGTCTTGGGACCTTCAATAGCGACATGCGCATGTGAAAGAATAGCAGCTGCAAAGTTGCTCCTCCACCATGATCCGGGAGGTCTGCTGACTCGAGACGATCTTCGCACAGCTGGAGTCGGAGTTGGAGGGGTGGCATTCGGAGTTTCGACGGCAGTTGGTACATCATCTTCATCTTCATCATTCTCACATACAGAATGAGCGCCATCGTTTTCAAGAACCTCTTCCGAAACTTCATCCTCTTCAGAACCGATCTCATCCGTATTTGGGGTATCAGCTGTATTCTCATTGTCGCCATCGAGCAATACAACGTCAACATCACAGTTGATTGAATCACTTTCGTGTGCAGGAATGTCATGCATCCCACATGTCGATTCATCAAACTTGACATCCCGTGACACAACAATTTTATTCAACTCTCCGTCCCAAAGTTTGTATGCCTTACTGCATTGCGAGTACCCAAGAAACATCGCTTCACGCGCTCGCAAGTCAAGCTTACGGAGCTCTAATTTCGGTAATGTATACCAACACTTTGACCCAAATACTCGCAAATGGCCAACATTTGGAGTGGAATTTATCCAAATGTGGTGCGGAGTTGTATTAACGGGCAAAGCGCGTGAAGTAACTCGATTGCGTACATATACCGAAGTGGCAAGAGCCTCGGCCCAGAATCGCTTACTGACCTGTTTATGAGAAAGCATTGAGCGGACAAGATCAATCAAAGTTCGATTTAAACGTTCAGCAACACCGTTTTGTTCAGGGGTGTACGCCGCTGTGAGTTGGTGCTGCGTACCGTTTAAATCTAAATGCGACTTGAATTCCGTCGACAAGTACTCTCCCCCTCGATCAGTGCGAAGCACCTTTACTTTGCGACCAGTGTGGGTTTGAGCCAACTTTTCATACAACTTGTATTTTGCAAACGCCTCAGATTTATTTCTCATCGTGTACACAACTACCCAGTTCGAGTGATCATCTACAAATGTAATGAAGTATCTCGAACCACCAATGGACTGTACTTCGAGCGGACCGCAAACGTCAGAATGTACCAAGTCAAGACAGTTCTGTGCTCGAGACGATGATCGCTGTTTTGGGATTACTGATCGCGTTGCTTTGCCAAACACACAGGCAGGACAAATGGGAGAGTGATTGTCAGACTTCGGATTCATTGCATTGATCACATCGCTTTGACGAACGTTGATGCCACTTACCACATTATTGTGAATCATTGATGCGATTCCTTGTACATTAACATGGGCCATGCGTTCATGTAGCGTCTGCAGGGTAACTACGTGAGCAGAAAAGGTTTCATTCATGACGTCAAGTATGTACAAATCCCCAACTTGACTCGCTGTGGCAACTACAGTTGGTCCTGCAGTTACGCGGCATTTCTCATTTTCAAATGACACTTGCAAACCCTTTGAGACCATTTGGCTAACAGACAGTAGCGAGTATCCGAAATCAGGGACATGCAAAACGTTTGACAATTTGCAAGGATGTGGACTACCGTTGACGTTCAACATGAATTCTACCTCGCCGCGACCAGCGACATTAGCTCTAGCCTTCGTGCCCATCTCGACTGATCCAGATTGCATCTGTTCATACGTAACGAACAAAGAGCGATCAAACGTAATGTGAGCGCTGCAACCGGAATCGACAAGCCATGACGCTACGTTTACAGCCCTCTTTTCTGGAGTGGAAGTCGAAAGCAAGCAAGTAAAGTCACTCTCCGCAAAGGCAGTAGTGGAATTGTCATCTCGAGAAATGAATGCACTTGGCTTCAAGCCAGTGTTGCGTGATCGAAAACCATCTGGCGGCGCAGGTCGGCGCCCATTCACGTCCTTGCCCCAGCAACGCGCTGCAGTATGCCCATGTCTATTGCAATTCGTACATTTCATATCGCGTCGAATAGGCATACGATTGACAAGTGCAGGTGCATGTGGTGATGAAGCAGAAGCGGTCTTCATGCTTTCTCGTTGTTCTTCTTGCAGCAGACGACTCTTTACAAACTCGAGTCCAAACACCTTATCTTCATTGCCAAGTGCGTCAAGAGCAACAATCAAGTTATCGAATCGTGGAGGCAAGCCATTCAACACAGCCATTGCAATTTCTTTATCGTCAATCTCAACACTCATTGACTGCAATCTGGCAGCAAGTTGCTTCACACGATTGATGAACACAAGCACTTTCTCGGATGAGAGCATAGATACAGTGTAAAAGTCGCGACGGGCGGCAAGTTTGTTGAGCAAAGTATGACGCTCAAACACATTCAGAATTGCTTCCCATGTCTCTTTCGCACTGCTACACCCTCGCACATGTTGCAAGTAGTCATCAGAAAGCGTGAGTCCAATGACTGCCTTTGCTTTTGCGTCACCACGGATCCATTTCTCCGGTCATCTGACGTCGCATTCTCCGGGATATCATCAAAAACGTATTGATCGACATCTCGGAGAGCAAGCAGTAGCTGGATTTTCTGCTTCCAGATGTAAAAGTTAGATGCGGTCAGCTTCTCGATTCTGACCGATCCAGAGCTTTGGTCATCCATTTCGCCGAATGGATGTACCCTTCGAGTATACAAGGTCTTCCGTTCCGGGATCCCAAGCCGTTAACCGATAGTCAACACAATGGCAAGCCCACCCGTATAGGAAGTTTGTAGCGATTACTCGGAAACGTTCTTGGTGCTTGTTCCCGGCGAAGTGGAACAAGCGTATTCTTCTTAAAATGCCTTAGGGCGCTACCCCTGTATGTCAGCCAGTGCGGGTCTTTCGACTGTGAACTAAATCAAACGTGCCACGAGTAAGCACAACACTTTGCCTGTAGACGAACCAGGACTTTTGGTCACTACCGCGAACGGTCCCTGCAACCGAAATCGGCTTGTCCAAACTTGATACGGTACTACCCCAATGAGGTTTCCCACAACACAAGAATGAAACTGCCTTCGTCGTACTCGTGTGATTTGTTCACAATCACGCCTAGGGTCACCCTCTTCCGTGCGAACTTAATCAAGGTACGCGACCTTATACACGTATAGTGAGAGGTTCAGTGTTTAGGCACGTATTCTCTTCACCCAGGGGACCGAAGTCGTACCTATAGGGCTAATACCGAGAGCGTTACCCACACCGCCGACGCACCTCCCGAAGGCAGAGTGCGGATCGACTAGACCAGTACACTGTGATCCTCCCCGAGGATTAGTGTTTCGTCTCTCGACGATTCTTGGTCGGACCCTCGCTCAAGTCAGATTTCCAATGGCACAAGCCTTTCACCAAGAGCGAGGGTATCGGCAGCTACGACGATCACCGGCGTGATCGAAGGGCAGTCTTCTTGGATTGATATGGTACGTTGGCGACTAGGGACTACACCCACAGCTCACACAACGATTGCCAAGACCAAGCTGCAACAGACACGAAGAAGATCCACCAAGTTGAAACGACAGCAGGTAGACGGAGACGGACGACCAAGATGATAACGACAGCAAGTAGACGGCGATAGAACAAAACAAACGACGGCGGCGATGAAAACGGCGGCGGAAACGACAGCAGAAACCAAAACGAGAACGACAGCGGAGACCAAAACGAGAACGACAGCAGAATCAAACACGAAAACGGCAGCAGAAACTGAGAACGAGCACTCACACAGCGGAACAATAACGTTGAACTGGGCCCATAACCTAATGGTAGGTCAGCGGGGCGAAGGGGATTCGAAGGACGGTTGATGAGGTGAAGTTGAAGGATTGGGTACCGATTTACTTCGAGTCGCCAACTTCTGGCGCTACTTATACACTTCTGCAATCTTCTAGAACTCTACTACCAAAGACTACGACACACATACTACAAATGTATTGGCTCTAACACATGTGCCCGTCTTGCTACTCAGCCAAACTGGCGATGGCCCAACAAACAGAACAGAAAACCGCCTTACGAATTAGCACTGTCATGACGGAGAAATTAGTAAGGCAGTATAACAAAGCACAGCAAAGCACAAATTCCCTTACTATTCCAAATCCAGCGTGGCACAAATTCGTAAGGCACGTTTACAGCTCACACGTTGCCTTACGAATTCAAATCAATCCTGCGAGGACTGTTTACAGCGCACACGTTGCCTTATGAATCTGAATCTTTCGTGAGGTCCTGTCCACTGTCAATTACAACAGTCCACATTTTGCCTTACGAATTCAAAACTCGCGCAACCGTATCTTTGTGTCCTGCTGTACCCGTGCTGCACTCCATGGACGCCGTAAACCTTTGGCACGTGCCAGGCACCCGCCACCAAGGTTCTACACTTTGTCTGTAAGACTGCAGGCGTACTGTACGCGTCCGACAGTGTAATGAGGACATGTGTCCAGGTCATACACGTGTCGGGCGAAGAAAATGAAACATGCTCAGATTTACTGTACACCGCAACCGTGTACATATTTCACACGTGTACAGGTTAAAAACCAAACTTGCTCAGCTCGTCGCGGGGAGTGTTTTCATTTTACACGTGTCATACCTGTCGTCGTGTGTCATGCATATCAGCATGTGGTCGTAGAATTACAACAGCAGCGACCCATGTCTTTACATTCGACGCCAAGGCAATGTTATCATGATTATTGCGTTGTACGTGGACGATCTGCTGCTAGCTGGAAGTGACTTGGAGGCCATCTTATGGATGAAAAATGAACTCAACAAACGATTCGATATGAAAGACCTTGGCGAAGCGAAGACTTGTATTGGTCTAGAAATCGACCGTATACGTTCTAAACACGTCATGACCGTCACACAGTCGAAGTATGCCCAAGCAGTACTGAAACGGTTCAAAATGTCGGCATGCAATCCTTGCGTTACTCCGATGGAACAGTCTCGACATGTCACAATGCAAGTGGCCGAAACTGGCACTGATGGCAACCCATGCTTTGAACCATATCGTCAGGCCATTGGATGTCTAATGTTCCTAATGGTCGGGACCCGCCCCGATATTGCGTTTGCCATTGGAAAGTTATCTCAACACTGTGCCAACCCTCACGATTCGCATTGGACAAGTGTGAAACGTGCTTTGAGATACTTGCGTGGGTCCCAGCATCTTGGAATAGTGTTTGGTAAAGATGATCTTGGTACGGAACTTCATGGGTATAGCGACGCAGATTGGGGTGGATGCCTTGAATCACGAAAATCAACGAGTGGGTACGTTGTTCAAGCTTTGTGAGGGGCCTATCAGTTGGGCTTCCCGGAAACAAACAGTAGTTGCAAAATTTACTTGTGAGGCAGAATACATCGCACTCAGTGAAGCATGCAAAGAGGCCGCGTGGCTTCGACGCTTCCATGCCGATGTACTTGGTGCGAATTCGGATCCAACAATTCGCGTTAGATGTGACAACGCTGGTACGATTGCGTTTGCTCAGAACGAATCTACAAATCGTCGCAACAAGCACATTGATATTACGTATCATTTTGTTCGAGATGCGATGCAGCGAAAACTGGTCACATTGTACCATTGTCCGACAACAGAAATGCCAGCCAATATGCTGACCAAACCACTTGGTCGCGTGCTGTTTGAAAGATTCGTGGCCACGGTTGGGCTTTCCGATTGCAAAGCTGCCCAAAGCATGTGATCGAGGGGAGGTATTGAAAATGGGCGACCACATGCTGTTATCTGGAAAGTGCAAAATCGAGCGACACGTGTACATGACTTGACGGTCCGGACCCTCACCCCGTATCACCACATGACACGTGTAAATTCTCAGATTTTGGGGTTCTGGGGACGAAAGTGGACTTTTGGAGGGTTATGCAACTTTGCATAAATGCCGAAAATTTGCATTTGGCCCGAACCGTTATAGGGCTACATAGGCAATACTGCGAATCTATTGGGTGTCGGTTCGAATGCTGCAATTCTATTGGTCTGTTATTGTCCACTTATATGCAGTCATGCTGGTGATATATCTTGAATGATCGGTATACGTTTTAATTACATCATTTCGGGGGTTTCAAGTTGTTCACCATGGTAGTAATGGGTAATTACGTGTGGCCTTGGCGCTGGACACTTGTGTGCGGTGTACACATGTACACATCGCCAGGTTGCTGCGTGTATGTACACTTGTACACGTCGCCTGCATACGGTCAGGCGCGTGTCCGAGTACAGTACAGGTGAATTAAAAGTACAACAAGTATTTCTCACAAGAGACATGACATGTACTTACGTGAGTATTCAGTGTATGCGTCACGCTGTATGCGACCCTTGCATCAGCATGCGACGTTGTACTACACTCTCGTCAGCATGCGACATTGTACTGTGCTCTCGTTATGGTGCGCCGTTGGATGCAAGTTGATGACAGTACTCGTGTAATTCACATCGGATATCACGTGAGATGTGTCGAAAGTCTGGATGCACATTGTTGCTACCCGTCATAGTTGTCTAGCAGTGTGTACCGAAATTAGTAAGGTACGAAACAAGGGCATGTATGGGGACTGAGATATGACAGGACTTTGCGTTGTTGGAAATAGAGAGATGCCAAGTTGTTCATTGTGCAAGAATATATTTTGTCATGTCTGGATGCAGATTAGTAAGGTGTGAAACGATTGCATGCATGGCCATGGTTTACAGTCACTCGAAATGTGTAGAAACTGTTGTGCACTGATACTCAATAGTCAATTCGTAAGGTGGAAATAGAACAGTGTGGACGGGCCAGAAGAGGACCGCGCTTGGTCGCGCATATGGTGAGTACGGTTTACCAGGTGCCAAAGTAATGGGATAGTGTAACACTCAAAGTGTATAAGTATCGCCGAAAGACGGCTCCAAGTAAACCTCGGCACCAACTCCTTCACTCAGACACATCAACCTGCCTTCCTTCTTTCCCTTGCCCCTCCGAACCTACCATTAGGTTATGGGCCCAGTCCCTCGCTGTCGTTTCACTGCATGAGTCTGTCGTTCTCGTTCCGTTGTTTCTGCCGTCGTTGTGGCTGTCGTTTTCGCTGCCGTTTCTCGTCGTTCTTTCCGCTGGTCTTCTCGCTGTCGTTGTCGCTCTCGTTCTTGCTGTCATTCTTCGTTTTGGTTTTCGTTGCTGCTGTCGTTCTTGCTCTGTTGTGTGAATTGGTTTCGATCATCGCCCCCGCTGTCTTTGTTGTCTTCGTTCTTGGTTTGGCTTTTGTTCTTGCTGTGGTTCTTGCCGCTGTCTCTGTCTTTGGTCTTCGTCTTCGTTTCCGCTCCCGCTACCGCCGTCGTCGTCAAGCTCGCATTTGGTTTTTCTTCGTTCTCTCATGCAAAGTAAGTTTTGAGTTTCTTTCCATTTCCTACACATCTAAGTGATTGTCTTTGCACATTTTGGTGGTTCTTAAGAGCAATAATTCCAAAATCTGTTACTGACGATTATCTTCATATTCCTTATTGTGAATACCTGTTTTTACGGGGTTGTGTTAGATTTGGAATTAGTGCCGGTGCGCTCTGCCCCTGGGAAGCTGGTCACCGGTCGAACGGTTAGAACATCGGAGGTCGTATCCGTTGAGGTGCTCGAGCCTGAGGATCAACCTTCACCTCGGCTCGCGCTTCCGGGTCCATCCTCGAGTAGCGCACCATATAGGATTCCTCGTATTCCGCGCTCTGTTCCTGCACCAATAAAGAGAACTACGCATCGACTTTCTGCTCGGAAAGCGGCTGTTCTCGCAGATAAGCAGTTCAAGCGTGAGCGCAAGAGGAATCGTAAGGTGTGCCCGCGGTATAAGCGGTATTGTAAAGTGTGCGGCGTTAGTGGCAATAGTGCGAAGGCCTTTTACGACCACATTCAGTCTAGGTCTCATCGCATTCAGGTTGCCAACGCTAAGGAGACTCCGCGTTGTATCCCTTGCAATCGCGTCTTTGAGTCTCACGGGCACCTGAAGTGCCACGAGAACGGTGCCGCACACTTAAAGGTAGTTTGTGAACAGAATAGTTAGGGATTTCATCCAAATAAATTCACATATCTGTTCGCAAATTTCTCCTAGTGCAACTTCATAGTAATCATATCGAACTTCTTAGACGGGTGGGCTTGCCATTGTGTTGACTATCGGTTAACGGCTTGGGATCCCCGAACAGATTTTCGAATACTTGAAGTTTATTTGCACTAAAATGGAAGATCAAGGAGGAGGAGGATCCATCAGAATCGACAAACTGACGGACTCCAACTTCTACGTGTGGAAGCAGAAAATTCAACTTCTGCTTGCTCTACGTGATGTTGACCAATACATCGTTGAGGGAAGAGTTCCAAGTGAGGAACGCGCGGAAGAGCGTAAGAAGTGGATCAGAGGTGACAGTAAAGCTAAAGCAATTATTGGTCTCTCCCTATCAGATGAGCATCTTGAGCATGTACGTGATGTTGATACCGCTCATGAGATGTGGGAAGCTATTGTCAACGTGTTTGAGAGGCACACTTTGCTGAACAAACTAGCTGCACGTCGTGAGTTCTACACAGTGAAGATGCTTTCCGGTGAAAAGGTGCTTGCATACATCAATCGTGTCAAGCAGCTGGCAGCCATTCTCAAGTCAATGAGCGTAAACATCGATGATAAGGAGATGGCCATGGCAGTGCTCAACGGTCTGCCTGCCCGTTTCGAGGCTCTCATCGTTGCACTAGATGCTCTCGGTAATGAGGAAAAGATATTCAGTTTGGACTTTGTGAAAAGTTGTCTGCTGCAGGAAGAGCAACGAGCAAACATGAAGTCTAGCTCCTCAGAGACATCGGCTCTGGTTAATCGTGCCCCCGAACCATCGGGACATAAACGATTACAAATGCTCGAACTGCGGTCATACAGGCCATACGGCAACCCGCTGCTGGGGAAAGGATTTGAATGGGCGTCGCCCGGCTCCTCCTAGCGGATATAAACCGCGTATGTCTCAGCGGAAACAATCTGCATTTGTCACACAGAAACCTGATCCCGACATGGTTGTAAACAGCGTCGACTTCACATGTCTGATGTCGAAAGCTTCGCACACGAACGATCTGGAGATGTCGCCTTCGTGGCTCGTAGATTCAGCTTGTACAGCTCATATTACATATGACCGATCTTTGTTTGCAACGTATGAGCCACTTGAATCCGCCTCTGTTCAGATGGGAACCAAGGCTAGTGCAAAGATTGCCGGCCGTGGTGACGTTCACTTGAAGTTAAATGTAAATGGCCGCATCGAACCGTGCAAGTTGACGGATGTATTGCACGTTCCGGACTTTGCGTTCTCTGTGCTCTCTGTCAGTCGAATGACTGAACTTGGACTAAAAGTTGGGTTCGAAAATGGAAAATGCATGGCCAGGCGAGGCTCAACTGTAGTGGCGACTGCGACATTGGTTGGAGAACTTTACGTTCTCGACATCGTCAGTGACATCGGATCTACACATGATGCCACTCTGCAAACGTGGCATGAGCGATTTGCACATGTGCATTCTCAAGGTATTGCTTCGATGATTCGTGACAAGGTGGTAAGTGGAGTCAAACTACTTGGTAATGAGGCTAACAAAATCAACAATACTGACAATGATTGCATCTCTGAAAAATGTTCTGCGTGCGTCTACGGCAAAGCCACTCGATCTGTGATCCCAAAAGAGCGGTCCTCGAGGCGGGCATATTTCTGTCTAGACTTAGTTCACTCTGACGTTTGTGGTCCCGTAGAGGTGCAGTCCATTGGTGGTGCCAAGTACTTCATTACCTTCATAGATGATCACTCAAACTGGTCAGTAGTCTACCCTATGCACCATAAATCAGAAGCACTTGAACGATACAAAATGTTTGCACAACTTGCTCAGACTCACACTGGTCGCAAGATCAAAGTGCTTCGCACCGATCGAGGTGGTGAGTATCTGTCCACGGAGTTTAAGTCTTTTCTGATTGCAAATGGTACTCAGCATCAAATGACGACCGCGTACACACCGGAGCAAAATGGCGTTGCCGAACGACTAAACAGAATTTTGGTAAACTTGGTGCGCTCCATGCTAGCGCACAAGAAAGTTACAAAGGGGTTTTGGGCAGAATCACTTGCTAATGCAGTGTACGTTCGAAATCGAGTCACGTCACGTGCCATTCCGCCCAAGAGGACCCCATACCACTTATGGATGAAATCTGTGCCAAATGTTGGTCATTTGCGTGTTTTCGGTTCAAAGTCTTGGTATACATTACCAAAACACAACATCCAGAAACTTGACGCCCGTGCAAAGGAGGCAATGTTTCTGGGGTATGCTGTAAATACGAAAGCTTACAAGTTGTGGGATACCGTGTAGTGCCACGCCACGCGCACGCGCAAAAAGGGAAACCAAAGAACGCATGCGCAGCGCACTAGTGGTAGCGGTAGAGTAGTTCGCCGGGGAACGCTCGTGAGAGGCGGGCCCGGACGGCCTAAAAGGGGTTTGACTGTATAGGATAATGACAACGGAGGGAGTAACTCTAGTCTTGGCAACTAGAGTAAACCCGAGGGTAGTACTACTAGAAGGGACTTAGACGTCAGAGCCCAAAGTTCCCCTTTACTATCGGAAGGTTGGTCCGGGAATGATAGACTAAGTACTAGTGTGACGGCCGGCGGCGGCCGTTACACGTGTGCAACCTGGACTACAGTAACTGGATCACTAGATCCAAAGGGACAAAACTAGATCCCCTAGGCCCACGCCTAGTGCTTACTGTCTAGTACTGTAGGAGTACCTGGTACAGTACCGCACGGCGGGTTAGCGTAACTAGGTTACGTAGTACACGGGTATATACCCGAAAGAGTAGGGTGTCATTGCACTACATATCTCCCCGGTCAAGACGCTGACACGCCTTGTACAGGTCAGGGGACGAGGGTCACGATTACCTTGTGCACGTAGCTTCGTTCGCGGTCATCATGGGTTCGCTAGTAGTTGTTCCTTCCCATCGTAGTTACAGGGTGGCAGGCCCTTATGCCGCGGTTTCCCGCGTTGTATCGCCCTCCACGGGCGCATTACTGTTTGGTCCTCGTGCCGTCGTGGTGCAGGCACGTTGTGAGTGTGTAGTGTAGTCCTCGTCCTTTCCTATGCGTTCCTTCAGTCCGCCCTCCTGATGTCCTTCATCGACAGACGGACTGTAGCCTGTAGCCATCCGCGTTAGGCGTCGCGACGTGTGTGCCTAGAACGTGTCGTTTACCCGTAGGGTGATTGTCGACATTGACCATTGTCGCGGCCTCGGGTACTGTCGCCCGCGTCCATTCCTCGTTCTCTAGACGGGACAGTCTGTCCTGGGAATACGACGAGGCGAGACGTCGGTCGCGTGCTGTAGCCCTCGCCCATCCCACGTGTAGGCTGGCGACCATTAATTTTTAGGCGACCGGCGGCGGTGGCTCGAGTGGGTATCCAACAGCTATCAGCTCGGTAGCTACGACGATCACTTGTCGAGCCTCTTATCGCCCGTTTTCCTCGGCGCCTCCTTGCTTGCGATGTCCTTCATGCCCTTCCCTTCCTACGAGGAGGCATGGCGTCATGACTTACGCCTCGTCGAGAACATACGGTACTACGCACAAATGCCCTGGGTTCTCCCGGGTCCTGTCCGCGATCGGCGGTTCTTGAGCGGTTACGTGACCGGAGGGATGTTTCCCTGCGGGACGCCGTGGTCCGCGATTGGCTCGTACGACTGGTGTCGGCACATAGCGGTCGCTGACTTCAGCTTGCACCTCCCCCGCTACCGGTCTACGGCTGAGGCGCGCGAGGCGCACGGCCGACATGTAATGCCGCTGATCCCGGTACCTCCCGGCATTCCGGTGGACGCGTACGCGTATCGCACCGAAGGTGAGATCTAATACGTGCGGCAGTTGTGCCGATTGAATGTCGAGCGGTGGACTGGGGAGCCGTCGGTTTCCAACGAAGCATTATGTTGGACTACGCCGATCTTGAGGCGTGAGTTTCGCTACGTGACGAAACAGGGACGTCCATTCTGGCAATGGGTAGCCTGAGAGCGCCGCATACGTGCGAGGACCGGGCTGTTAATCCCATATCAAAACATCGAGGCGGAAACCATCCATCCGAGTGTTCGCCCCCGGCTTTACCTGGGCAGGCCCATGCGATTCGGGAAGTATGAGGTGTCCCGCAGCTGTCATGCCGAGCTCCCCCCTGTAGTTACCTACAAGGCTTTCGCGTTAACGGACCCGCAGAGCGGCTATTGGACAGTGTTCCACTCGGAGTGGGCTGCGAGGGTGGCTGTTTGGCTCCTTTGGGATGCATACGACAAATACCAACTGTGGTATGTACCGCAGTTTCTCAGGCGTGACATCCGGGCTCCCCGCTTGGCAGCGGTGCTCAGTTCCCTTTCAAACGAAAAGGAGTTGCACTCCCTTCTCGACCTTATTGACAACATCGATTGGACATCCGCGGAGTACGCGCACACCTCGCCCGATGGCGAAAACCTGGAGAATCCGGGCGAGCCTGTGCCCGGTGATTTCGTCTGGTTTGACGCATGGGCGAAGGAGCGTGTGCCCCGCCATGAGGCGCTAGAGCGACGTCATCGTCGTCCGGGAATGCCAGCGAATCGAATCTGTGGGTACGTTGCTGCTGGAGTCCCTGGCTTGACGGATGTTGGATCGGCCGCGCGCGATGCCCTCGCGATACCGTCATACCCCACACTGTCCGTTAACCACCCGTCCGGTGGTGTCTCTCCGAATCCTACGCAGATGACCGCGATCGACATTGCGCGGCGAGGCCGCGAGGTTCGAGCGTGGCTTGTGGAGTGCGGCCTTAATGTAGCCGATTTACGGCCGACGGCGCGGCCCTGACCTCTTGGGGGCGTACCCACTTAGCCACGACACGACTGACGGTGTGCCATTGGTGTGAAGAGGGTTTATGCGAGGAGTGTTGGGCCGCGTACAGTGCGCGTCGGATCCAGCCACTTGGATCTCGTAGTGAGTGTGGGGCTCCGGTCGAGACGACCGGCACTGCGGAGGTGATCATGGTGCCCAGTGGTGACGAGGGTAGCCCCTCGAGCCCGCACACGACGACGTTTCAAAGTACGCCGGGTGACTTCCTCTCCTCCTCATAGTTCGACGGGGAACGTGACGCTTAACGTCGTTCCGTCGTACAGACCTTGTAGGCCCTTCCCAGTCCGACCTACTGTAGCGTCCCTCTCAGTGTATCATCTGGTGTCGAGATGTGGGTTCGCGTCACGGAGGTGTTTCGTGACTGGACGTACTGTACAGAGTGCCAAATAGTGTGGCTGTTTCTTGCCCTCGTCATCGGTACCTGAACCTGCCTACCTTCACCGTCCCTAGCTCCTGCCTTCCTGGGTTACCGTCCCTCTTACAAACGCGTGCTGGCGTGTCCACTCCCTACTTGCCTATGTGTGTGACGGGACGAGTACGCGACATGCGTTTAGAGGGCGCTCTGGGAGAGCGGTGGGGTTGGTGGTGACGTTAGCGAACGCCGAGCTGAGAGGCGACGACATTCGCGTGAGATGACGTCAATGGTGTGGAATTCGGGGTGCTGTGCTCTCCTCGAGCGGGCCCCCCAAAAAATGCCGTGACTGTGATGCGGTCTACTGCTACTGCAGTAGAACACCTGGATGTGGTACTGTAGTACCCGGCGAATATTGTGACCTGCTTCAGCGAGTCGGTCTCGCTAGTTGGCACCGGGATGTGGTGTTCCAACTTCCTCCGTACTTCCACTGTCGTCCGTGATCATCGCCATCAGCGCCGCGTCACCCACCGAACGCGGGGAGGTCGGGAAGTGTCGTGACGAGAGGCGGAACGGGTCTCCGTGCTTGAGGGTACAGCCCGGATAGACGGGAGTTATCCCGGGAGAAGGGCGGCGACGTTCTCCAGCGTTTCGTGCGCGTCGCCACTTCTCTTCTTCGGCACGTGAGAGCCGTTATCGCATCCGGGCTCCTCCGTTGTTGCCACCAACCTCTTCCAACTCTATGGGGCCAACACTGTCCTTGCCCTGCGCATCTGGCTGTGCGAGATCGTGGGTCGCATCTCTCCTGGGAGCGATACAGTAGCGCATAACGGGAGACGCGGCGCGAGGGGTTTTGGGTGTGCTCGTGGTTGGGGGCGTCGGACTGGTGATGGTGAAGTCATGGGACGGGGGAAGTTGAGGGTGAAATTTCGTGGTGCGCTTTGTTGCCGTGTACAGTACAGTATCTCATTCGACTGTACTGTACTCCCGAAATCATCATCTGAAAAATCACCCCAAACTTTGCTCCTGATAATCCCAAAAGTCGACAAAATATTCTCTTGATTTTTCTCAAAAGAGGACCAAACTTAGGGTCAGCATTGCTGGACAAATCGCCAAAAATGTTCCCGCAAAATTACCAAAAATTACCGAAATCCGCTGTCTGACCCGGCAGCACAATTACACCGATTGTTGGCGGACTTCTGATTTTTCCCAAGCCGTTTCAAGCTGGACCTGGTACAGTAGGTGTACAGTACCGTACACGGTATGCTGTACCCTCTGATCACCCTTGTCAGTCTGGGTGCATTTGACGCCTTCTACCGAGGCGAGTTCCAGTTATTTTAACTGTACCTCTTCGGCGACTACCGCGAGTCGGTCTTGGGGCTACTCTTGTGAGTTGTATTGGACGCGTGGGACTCACATTGCGGCCAAGATCAGCCGTCAATCGCCTCACCTATATTTGGTGGTAAGGGTTCCTTCCTTCGTCTGTAGTACCTGACGAGCATATTGCGCGGCAAATCGCGCGTCGGCTGCCAGGTGTCATCCCTCGGTAAGTACCCATACCACCGAACTCGGTGTATCAGCTCGCCGCTGCTGGTGAGTCCATGATCAACGATCTTCTCGACGACGTATTCCCGGGGGTAATACCGGTCTTGTCCGCTCGGTGGCGAATCTTCGAGATCGTCGATGACGGTTGACTCTGGACTAGCGAACCTAACCTTGCGGTTGTTCCCCGACTTGTATCGACTGCGTTGCGGCGTAGAGGTTTCGGCTTGTGTAGCCGTAATAATCCCCGATTAGCGTGTCCCTTGCTCACGCAAACGAGGACTTCGCCTAAAATGGCGTAGAGTCTCCTCCCCCCGGTCAAGATCGAACGGAGTATCACAGTGAGACTGCACCGATTTACTTGGTTCGGTGCTACCCTGCAGCGATTCATGCCGAGTTTGCGACCGTGTTACCGGCCTGCGAGCTCCCTGCTCGAGGTCCGTATCGCTGTGTTTAGCGTCGGAATCATCAAATATTTGATGACGGTCTTGCGCGGTCGGGCTGCCTTCGTCTTCTTGGTAGCTCGACGCGCTGCTATTGGGAGTTGACTCCTGTCCTTCCGGGACACAAGGGTGTTCCGCGGTTGGAGTAAGGGGTCTCCTTACCCAAATACGCGAATTTCTTCGCGGGTTTTCGTCGGTGGCCGACGTAGTTAGTTCAGCTAAACCGCGAGCGGCCGCAGTGTTAGTAGCGCTTATCCAAGAGGATTGCACCTTAATAAACTAGGGACTACCCGAGTTTATCACCACTTTCGGAGCGAGCGTGACTCTGTCTCTCGACAATCTTTCTCGAAATCCATCCTCCTTTTGTACGACTACGGTGTCCGGATTTACTTCTGCGACATCGTACGGACCTTCAGCGACCGGTGATAGTTTGTGTTTAGGTTCCACCTTGGGGTTGGTGTACTCCTTCCGCACGAAGATGCGGTCACCGATTCGGATGTTTTCCGTGTATGGACGTAACCTCTTGTCGAAATCTCGCTTATACTTGGCTTGTCGGTTCGCCATTTTCTCCTTGGCGGTTGACATCAGGGCTGCGAGCCATTTCTTCTACTTGATCATGTGGTGTTTGACGGACACAGTGTCCGAGATCTCCGGTTCTGCTTGGAGTGACAGTGCCGGAGGTCTGCGAGATAGAACTACCTCGAATGGCGCAAGTCCCGTTGACGAGTGGGACTGGATGTTATACGCATACGTTAGTGCGTCGGTGAACAAATCCCAGTTGTTGGGGTGATCTGCGACGTAGTGTCGCAGAGCAGCGAGTATGGTGCGGTTGAATCTCTCGACTTGACCATTACATTGTGGATGGTAGGTCGTTGTAAAGAGGTTTTTAACCCCCAGTATCCGGCAAACGTCTTGAAAGAAGCGTGCCGTGAATTGACTCCCGTTGTCGGAGAGTAGGTAAGCCGGGGGTCCGTAGACGAGAACCCAGAGGCGTACAAATTCGCGTGCTATTGACGCGGCGGTGATCCTTCGCAGGGGCACCGTACGAACTAGATTCGAGAAGCGGTCCGTTATTACAAGTAAGAAGTTGTGTCCACGAGCTGTCCTGATCAGCTCGCCCAGTATATCGATACTGACGAACTCCAACGGCGATTTAGCTGGGAATAAATGCATTCGCTTCACATTCTTCCTCAGTGTAACCCTGTTCTTCGCACACGTGGTGCAGTTCTTAACTGTTCTGTATGCCTCAATCGCCATGGAGGGCCAATATAAATCCCGCCGAAGCGAGTGATATAGCTTCCTGCCTCCAGGATGTCCGGACAACTTCGCATAATGGTGAATACGCAAGATCCGTGGTCGTAGTTCTTCCGGCACCACGATTTGTGGAAACGATTCCACTGTGCGGGTCAGATACCCGTTTTTGTCATCAGCAAACGGGACCTCCTCCCCCCGGTCAAGCTTCGCGCGTATGAATTGACAGAACTTGTAACGATCTTGCGCGCGAACCAGTTCGTCGGTTGTGATCGGGACGAGGAGTTTGCTGTCATCCCGCTGGCTTTGCAAGAGCGCGGCGTCGTACTTTGCGAAATCATGCGATATGAAATCCGGTTCTTCTGGTTCTTCTGCGAGGAAACACAGAATCTCGTCGTCGATATCTGACGTGGTCTCGCCGCTTTTCTGAAGTCGTGACAGGGCGTCAGCCTGGATGTTGCAGATACCCTTTTTGTATCGCACCTCAAAGTCGAACTCACTGAGGCGTAACCTCCAGCGTGTGAGTCGGCCTGATGGCTCCGTAATCGTTAGCAGCCACCGGAGTGAGGCTTGATCGCTGAACACAGTAAAGCGTTCTGACATCAGGTATGGCCTGAGTGTAGTTAGCGCCAGGCGACAGCGAGGCACTCTTTCTCAGGCGTTGAGTAGTTCTTTTCGGAGTCCTTCAAGGACCTTGACCAAAAGCCGATCGGACGTCGTTCGCCTTCCTTCGCGGCTTGGAAAAGCGCACATCCGACCTGATAGTCGCTTGCATCTGTGTCGATGGTGTACGGTAGTTCGGCCTTAGGTAACGCCAGGACGGGTGGCGACGTGATCGCTTCGATAAGCGTACGGAAGGCTTGGTCTTCTTTGTCTCCGAGTGGCTCGAGTTTGACTGGCTGGCCTTTTCGTGGTAATGCGTTCAACGGCGCCGCTATATGCGAATAGCGCGGAACGAAGCGGCGGTAAACATTACACAAACCGAGAAACGCGCGTAACTCCGATTGAGTGCGCGGGTGTTTCGCCATCGTTAGGGCGCGCGTCGATGTCTCGTCGACTTCCAAGGTACCCGGACGTATCACATGTCCGAGGTACTTCACTGTATTGGTGAACCAATCACATTTCGCTAGTTTGAGCGTAATTCTCCCTCTCATCAGCGTGTCCAGGATAGCTTCCACCGCCGTGAAGTGCGACTCGAAATCGTTCGAGAAGACGATTACATCGTCCAGGTAGACAAGACAACTCCTCCACTTGAACGGAGAGAGGAGAATGTCCAACGTCCTCTGGAATGTTGCGGGCGCATTACTTAGCCCGAAAGGCATACGTCGGAACCGATAGAGTCCCGAATGCGTCACGAACGCGGTCTTGTCCCGGTCCTGCTTCCGTACGGGTATTTGCCAATAACCCGAGTTACAATCCAGTGTTGTGAGCACTGTGGCATCTCCAAGTGAGTATATGCACTCGTCTATCCGTGGCAAGGGATAGGAGTCCCGTATTGATACCGGTTTCACTCTGCGGTAATCAACGCAGAACCTCAGACTTCCGTCTGGTTTGGGCACCAACAAGACTGGTGAAGCCCAGGCTGACTGAGCCGGCTCGATAACGCCTTGCTTGAGCATGCGCTCAACTTCTTCGCTTTCGGCTTGCCGTTGCCTGCGTCCAGCCCGGTATGGCGGCTGTGCGATCGGCTTCGTGCCGGGTTGCAACTCGATGGAATGCTCGGTTGTCGAGATCTCACCGAGTGAACCATCCCACCTCGCAGAATGCCTGCGTAACATTTCACGCAGCTTGGCGCGGTGTTTCGCCTCTACGTGCGTCAGGTCAAGGTCGTCGACGGTATTTTTCTTCTCCGAGTCGGCGGCCTTGCCTGGAATCTCCGAGCGAGCAGAGTCTTCTGTCTCCACCGAAGTGGAGTTTTTCGACGAATTTTCTTCGCATGCCATGAGGCATTCGCCAATGTTGGCGTGATCTTCGCGTACTGAAGGCGTTTTCTTCACCCCCAGAAGGTCAGCGAGCATGATCCTCGTAGGATACACTGCTGTTGGGTGAGGTAACAAAGTTCCAATGACTTGATTCTTGATGAGAGTCTTCGGACGTTTGTTGAAGTTCGCCACAGGTATGCGAAATGGCAGGCCTGGAGAGACCTGAACGACACCGTTGGTGGGAGCAACTAAGTGGGTTGCGTACAGCGCGTCACTCGGCTGTACGACCATCATTCCGTGTCCGCGAGAAGTAGCCGTGACCCACGTTTGTGACTCGGGCGGCAGTTCGGTTATCTGCGCCACGCATATTTTGGGGGACGTTCGACCCTTGTCGAACCCGTACTCCTGCCCCGGCGGCAGCGGTGCGAGCCTGGGATTCCGCCTAAGCGGCCGGCGTGTGATCGGTACTGTAGTACCGTCATCCATGAGGATGGCCTTCTGACGAGGAAATATCGCCTCGACGAAGCAGTCACAGAAATCACATCCCAAGATCATGGGTTCGGCAAGCGTGTCACAAACGATGAACAGGAGCTTAACAATCCTGCGACCCAGGCGTACGACTAACTTGGTTGTCCCTGCCATTTTGATCGGATTGTCGTTTGCATCCGCCACGTTCGGTAGTTGCGTACCAGTTTCGATCTCAGTGTCTGGCGTCAGTGCGCTCTTCCGGATGAAGTTCGGGCCGGCGCCAGTGTCGACGACACTGAGAATCTTTTGAAGCAGGTCTTGCTGGGGGCCAATATCACAATAAACCTTGTAATTGCGTTTCTTCATGACGAAGACCTTGTCAGGTACTGTAGTCCTGATTCGGCGCCATGGCCGTCGCAAAGCCGTCCGATTTTCGATATCGGGGCTGCGTTTGCCCTCCTTTGTTTCAAGCAGTTTCTTGAGGGGGTGGGGGCGGGACTGTAGCCCAGCCGATCCCTCAAGCGGTGAGGGTCTCGACTCCCTCTGCGGGGCTCCCCCCGTTAGTTTCCCGAGCGATTCGGAGATTTCGCTCGCTGCAGAACGGCCGGGTGTCGCTCATCGGACTTCCTGGTTTCCGCTTGTCTCGCGCTACCTCGGTGGGGCGCGGTTTCGGGCATTTGTTTCCCGTCGTCAGAGAATTGTGCTCGCGCGCGGTGAAAGCTGGCTGCAGGCACTCTTCCCTGTTCCTCAGCCGTAAGGGCTGTAAAATTCCTTACCACTTGCCACTGATCCTTCAACGCGAGCTTGCACTCGGGAGAAATGTGGTCATTCTTCATATAGCAAATGTGGCAGATAATACGGGCCTCCGGGCCCGGTGATGTCAGACGTGAGCGGTCACGCGGAATTACCCATCCGGGACGGCTTCGATTGGGAGTTCTGTCGAAGTTCATCCGTTGGGGCTTGACGATGTTACCGCCCATGGACGTGGCGTGCGACCGCGGCGTGAAGTACATCGCCGGGTCGCTCTCCGTGTCTATCTTCGAAGTTGGCCTGGTATACGGGAGTTCGCTCGTGTCGTCCGAGATCAGTTCGGCTATACGAGCCGCATTTGTATCACCCAATAGGTGTACATTTTCCAAACCTTCATGACGGTGATTAAATCCCAGGACCTCGTCGGAAGTGTTGGAACGGTCGGCATATAATGCCGGTCTTGTACGCTGCTTAGCCAGCGGATGGCTCATTTTTCTCGGTATTCCGGTCTTCGCCGTCTCCGATCGCTTCGGGGTTTGGACGCCCGCACGCGCGCCGTGCGTCTTACCTTCGGCACTGGCGAATTGTACCAGTTCGAGGTAGGTAACCCGAGAGTTCCCCTCGCGATATCGGGACACCAAAGACTTGGTGGCGGGGATGAGTCCGTCGACGAATATGGTCTTCTTCTCGTCCTTTGAATGGACGTTGCCACAGCGGATGGCTGCCTTATTCAGTAGAGCACTGTACTCCTCTTCCGTTTCGGAAGTTCCTTGACGGACGCTGGTGAGACGTACAGTAGCCTCGCGAATTGCATCATGTGTCGCGTATGAACGCAACAGGCAGTGGACGGCTTCGGGCCAGCAAGTCACACCACCTTCATCCGCGGTAGATGAATTGTTGACAGCGGCGTAATGATCCGCCGCTGTCCCATCGAGAAAATACTCGAGAGCGCAGTAAGCTTGCGCTTCGCTCATTCCTTGAGCGTCGCACTCGTTTGCATAACGACGTAAGAAGTCGAAAACGAGAATGCGGTCTTGTCCGTCGAAAATATGACGTCTTAAAATTACCATCATTCTTTTGACTTGATGACACAACTGTCCAAGGTCGCGTGATCTGGACCGACGTTTCAGGCGGTAGTACCTGTAGCCCAATACCTCCTTATATTTGGCGTCGGTTGCCGTCAGCGACTTGAGACGATCAAAGCGGTCGCCCTTCGGTCAGAACGTTCCTTCACGATTTGGAGCGTATCGGGATAGATGCCCTGTGTCGTCGTCCTCACTGGACGTCTTGCCTGAAGAATGGCGGCGTCTTCGATCCAGGGAAGAATCGCTGTCACTGTGATCTCGGCAATCGCGGTGTTTCCTCGAAGTCTTCGAGTGTGAGGCGCGACGTCGGTGGTCACGATCTTCTCGCTCTCCGCGCTGAGCGCGTTCCAAGCGTTTCAAACGAGCGACGAGCTCGGAAATTTTCGAAAATGATCCTTCTTCGAGATCTTCATCGACGTTCCTCTCAACTGGAGGAAGGGGCTCCGGGGTCTCTCTCTGCCTCATGGCAGGTCTTGGTTCAGCCAGCAGGGGCTGTTCTCGGATCACCGCGCATTCCATGAGCGCGTTCACATCCCTTCGGAGGGTCTGTAAATCTGTGATAACAGTATCCAGCTGACTTGTGCGAACCGCGAACGTCCGGATATCCTCGCGTAGCGAGTCGACTGACGCACGCAAAGTGCGATTAATCTCTCGGTCACGAGCTTGATCTTCCGCAACACAAATGTTTCGTACTGCCTGAGCACAAATGGGCTCGTCATCCACTGTATTGGTTGGAATAAATACGGCGGAACCCGGTTGACCGGTCGGGTCCGATGTCGCAGGGGGTTCAGGCATTGCCTGTGGTTGTTCCGGTTGAACAGGAGCCGGAATGTCCTGGGCTGCGTTGGTTGCAGCTGACCCCAAGTCTCTTGATCTTGCGGGGAACGAGGACGCTCGTTTACGGGCGATTTGGCTGGCGGTTTCGCGTGTGGTCACGCGTCGCTGAGTCCGAGGTGCGTAGTTCGTACCTCGTCGCGTCGCCATCCCGTAGGCGTATCTTCTCGTCCAGTCGGCGGTCTTGAAACTTGAAAGCGTCGCTCGGCGGCGCTCGTACAGTTGTGAGGGTAGTGTCGAAACACTGTAGAGTAGCTTAGAAAGAAAAAGATAGGGAAAATGAAAAGAGAATCTGGCCTTCTAGGTCAGGAGACCAGATGTAGTGCCACGCCACGCGCATGGGCAAAAAGGGAAAACAAAGAACGCACGCGCAGCGCACTAGTGGTAGCGGTAGAGTAGTTCGCCGGGGAACGCTCGTGAGAGGCGGGCCCGGACGGCCTAAAAGGGGTTTGACTGTATAGGATAATGACAACTGAGGGAGTAACTCTAGTCTTGGCAACTACAGTAAACCCGAGGGTAGTACTACTAGAAGGGACTTAGACGTCAGAGCCCGAAGTTCCCCTTTACTGTCGGGAGATTGGTCGGGGAATGATAGACTAAGTACTAGTGTGACGGCCGGCGGCGGCCGTTACACGTGTGCAACCTGGACTACAGTACCTGGATCACTAGATCAAAAGGGACAAAACTAGATCCCCTAGGCCCACGCCTAGTGCTTACTGTCTAGTACTGTAGGAGTACCTGGTACAGTACCGCACGGCGGGTTAGCGTAACTAGGTTACGTAGTACACGGGTATATACCCGAAAGAGTAGGGTGCCATTGCACTACATAGTGATTTGCACAAAGTGATTGTATCCAGAGATGTTACTTTTGACGAGTCCACGGGAGGCAAATCTAGTGAACCGATGGATACAAACGAGGAGGCTTCAACTGATGATGACACAATCAACTTGAACATCGATGAGGAAGTTGCAGAAAATGATGCAGTGGCATCAGAAGCATCATCGCCGGATGAACAACAAGACTCTGATGAATCCTCCAACTCCTCCCCAACTCCAGGGGAGGACGAAACCACCGAAACAGTCGGGCAACACGTAGTTGAGGAAGAAACGATTGATCCGCCAACTAATCTCCGTCGGTCCACTAGCGTTCGCAAAACGCCTGGGGCGTGGTGGGCAGCAGCTTTGGTGACTGCTGGACTCCTTAGCCACGCCCATGTGATAACAGAAATTCCAAACTCGTACAAGCAAGCTATGGATTCTCCAAAAGCTCGCTTCTGGCAGAAGGGCATCGACAAAGAACTTGCTTCACAACACAAAAACAAAACATGGACACTTGTTCCAAGATCTCAAGCATCGAACATCCTGACGTCCAGGTGGGTTTTCGGAGTGAAGCAACTTCCTGACGAGTCCGGAAAATTGGTCGAAACTGCAAAGGGACGTCTTGTGGCACGAGGCTTTCAACAAGTAGAAGGCATCGATTACACTGAGACGTTCGCCCCTGTCATCAAGTTCACAACTATCCGTCTGCTGCTGGCACTGGTCGCGCAATTTGACCTTGAGCTGCATCAGATGGACGTGGTGACTGCCTTCCTCAACGGTGACCTTCACGAAGAAATCTACATGGAGCAACCTGAAGGATGCATCGACAAAGTCAAACCTGATTCGGTTTGTAAACTTCTGAAAGCAATCTATGGTCTTAAGCAAGCCCATCGCCAATGGCATAGTAAGATCGATGAGTTTCTGATCACTGAACTTGGTTTCAACACTATACGCAGCGACCCATGTCTTTACATTCGACGTCAAGGCAAAATCATCATGATTATCGCGTTGTACGTGGACGATCTGCTGCTAGCTGGAAGTGACTTGGAGGCCATATTATGGATGAAAAATGACCTCAACAAACGATTCGATATGAAAGACCTTGGCGAAGCGAAGACATGTATTGGTCTCGAAATCGACCGTATACGTTCTAAACACGTCATGACCGTCACACAGTCGAAGTATGCCCAAGCAGTACTGAAACGGTTCAAAATGTCGCCATGCAATCCTTGCGTTACTCCGATGGAACAGTCTCGACATGTCACAATGCAAGTTGCCGAAACTGGCACTGATGACAACTCATGCTTTGAACCATATCGTCAGGCCATTGGATGTCTAATGTTCCTAATGGTCGGGACCCGCCCCGATATTGCGTATGCCATTGGACAGTTATCTCAACACTGTGCCGACCCTCACGATTCGCATTGCAAAGGTGTGAAACGTGTTTTGAAATGCTTGCGTGGGTCCCAGCATCTTGGAATAGTGTTTGGTAAAGATGATCTTGGTACGGAACTTCATGGGTATAGCGACGCAGATTGGGGTGGATGCCTTGAATCACGGAAATCAACGAGTGGGTACGTGTTCAAGCTTTGTGATGGGCCTATCAGTTGGGCTTCCTGGAAACAAACAGTAGTTGCAAAGTCTACATGTGAGGCAGAATACATCGCACTCAGTGAAGCATGCAAAGAGGCCGCGTGGCTTCGACGCTTCCATGCCGATGTACTTGGTGCGAATTCGGATCCAACAATTCGCGTTGGATGTGACAACGCTGGTACGATTGCGTTTGCTCAGAACGAATCTACAAATCGTCGGAACAAGCACGTACGTATCATTTTGTTCGAGATGCGATGCAGCGAAAACTGGTCACATTGTACCGTTGTCCGACAACAGAAATGCCAGCCGATATGCTGACCAAACCACTTGGTCGCGAGCTGTTTGAAAAGTTCGTGGGCATGGTTGGGCTTTTCGAGTGCGAAGCTGCCCAAAGCATGTGATCGAGGGGAGGTATTGAAAATGTGCGACCACATGCTGTTATCTGAAAATGTCAAAATCGAGTGACACGTGTACATGACTGCATGGTCCGGGCGCTCTTACCCATATCACGACATGACACGTGTAAAATCCCAGATTTTGGGGTTCTGGGGACGAAAGTGGCCTCTCGGAGGGTCATGCAAATTTGCATAGTTTTGCCAAGTGGAACCTTGGCCCATAGCACTATAGACTACACAGGAAATACTGCAATTCTATTGGCCGTTAGGTCTAATGCTGCAAATCTATTGGTCGAGCGTTGTCCACGTGTGCGTCATTGGCCTTGTGATGTACTTTAAATGGCCTGTATATGCCATAATTACGTTGTTTTGGGGGTTTCAAGTGGTTTGCCATGGTTGTAATGGGTAATTGCATGGGGCCCCCGGGCGGGACACATGTATCCCGTGTACACATGTACACGTGGCCAGGTGGATTCGTGTACGTACACATGTACACGCATCCAGGTGTATGCACATGAGGGTTTACAGTTTTACAGTGTCAGACTGTTTGCGATCCTGCGCGTGCCCGAGTACAGTTCATGTGAATCAAAAGTACAACAAGTACTTCTCGCAAGAGGAATACAGTTTTGCGATTATTCTGTGTACGCGTCACGCTGTATGCAAGTCTTGCGTGAGCACGCGCCGTTGCACTGTGCTCTCGTCATGGTGCGCCGTTGGATGCAAGTTCATGACAGTACTCGTGTGATTTACATGTATTCTCATGTGAGTTGTGTAGAAAGTCTGGATGTACATTGTTATAACTTGCCATAATTATCTGACAGTGCTTGGCGAAATTAGTAAGGTGAGAAACAAGGATACGTATGGCGATTGTGATATGAAAGACGTTTGCGTTGTTGGAAATAGACAAGTGCCAAGTTGTTCGTTGCACAACAATGAAGTCTGGCATGACTGGATGCAGATTAGTAAGGTGTGAAACAGTTGCATGCATAGGGCCATGGTTTACAGTCATTTGGAATGTGTAGAAATAGTTGTGAGCTAATAGTTACGAATCGATTCGTAAGGTGGAAATCGAACAGTATGGTCGGGCCACAAGAAGACCGCGCTTGGTCGCGCATAGTAGAGTATGGTTTACTAGGGGTCAGAGTAGAGCGATAGTGTAGCACTCGAAGTGTATAAGTATCGCTGGAAAGCGCCTTCAAAGTAAACCTCGGCACCAACTCCTTCACTCACACACATCAACCTGCCTTCCTTCTTTCCCTTGCCCCTCCGAACCTACCATTATGCCGGTCTGCCAAAATGCAGCTCTAGGACCGTTGGTTGCCTGGTTGAAAGTCTTGGGACCTTCAATAGCGACATGCGCATGTGAAAGAAGAGCAGCTGCAAAGTTGCTCCTCCACCATGATCCGGGAGGTCTGCTGACTCGAGACGATCTTTGCACACATGGAGTCGGAGTTGGAGGGGTGACATTCGGAGTTTCGACGGCAGTTGGTACATCGTCTTCATCTTCATCATTCTCACTTACAGAATGAGCGCCATCGTTTTCAAGAACCTCCTCCGAAACTTCATCCTCTTCAGAACCAACCTCATCCGTATTTGGGGTCTCAGCTGTATTCCCATTGTCGCCATCGAGCAATACAACGTCAACATCACAGTTGATTGAATCAATTTCGTGTGCAGGAATGTCATGCATACCACATGTCGATTCATCAAACTTGACATCCCGTGACACAACAATTTTATTCAACTCTCCGTCCCAAAGTTTGTATGCCTTACTGCATTGCGAGTACTCAAGAAACATTGCTTCACGCGCTCGCAAGTCTAGCTTACGGAGCTCTAATTTTGGTAATGTATACCAACACTTTGACCCAAATACTCGCAAATGGCCAACATTTGGAATGGAATTCATCCAAATGTGGTGCGGAGTTGTATTAACCGGCAAAGCGCGTGAAGTAACTCGATTGCGTACATATACCGAAGTGGCAAGAGCCTCGGCCCAGAATCGCTTACTGACCTGTTTATGAGAAAGCATTGAGCGGACAAGATCAATCAAAGTTACATTTAAACGTTCAGCAACACCGTTTTGTTCAGGGGTGTACGCTGTTGTGAGTTGGTGCGGCGTACCGTTTAAATCTAAATGCGACTTGAATTCCGTCGACAAGTACTCTCCCCCTCGATCAGTGCGAAGCACCTTTACTTTGCAACCAGTGTGGGTTTGAGCCAACTTTTCATACAACTTGTATTTTGCAAACGCCTCAGATTTATTTCTCATCTTGTACACAACTACCCAGTTCGAGTGATCATCTGCAAATGTAATGAAGTATCTCGAACCACCAATCGACTGTACTTCGAGCGGACCGCAAACGTAAGAATGTACCAAGTCAAGACAGTTCTGTGCTCGAGACGATGATCGCTGTTTTGGGATTACTGATCGCGTTGCTTTGCCGAACACACACGCAGGACAAATGAGAGAGTGATTGTCAGACTTCGGATTCATTGCATTGATCACATCGCTTTGACGAACGTTGATGCCACTTACCACATTATTGTGAATCATTGATGCGATTCCTTGTACATTAACATGGGCCATGCGTTCATGTAGCGTCTGCAGGGTAACTACGTGAGCAGAAAAGGTTTCATTCATGACGTCAAGTATGTACAAATCCCCAACTTGACTCGCTGTGGCAACTACAGTTGGTCCTGCAGTAACGCGGCATTTTTCATTTTCAAATGACACTTGCAAACCCTTTGAAACCATTTGGCTAACAGACAGTAGCGAGTATCCGAAATCAGGGACATGCAAAACGTTTGACAATTTGCAAGGATGGGGACTACCGTTGACGTTCAACATGAATTCTACCTCGCCGCGACCAGCGACATTAGCTCTAGCCTTCGTGCCCATCTCGACTGATCCAGATTGCATCTGTTCATACGTAACGAACAAAGAGCGATCAAACGTAATGTGAGCACTGCAACCGGAATCGACAAGCCATGACCTTGCGTTTGCAGCCCTCTTTTCTGGAGTGGAAGTCGAAAGCAGGCAAGTAAAGTCACTCTCCCCAAAGGCAGCAGTAGAATTGTCATCTCGAGAAACGAAGGCACTTGGCTTCAAGGCAGTGTTGCGTGACCGACACCCATCTGGCGGCGCAGGTCGGCGCCCATTCACGTCCTTGCCCCAGCAACGCGCTGCAGTATGCCCATGTCTGTTGCAATTCGTACATTTCATATCGCGTCGAATAGGCATACGATTGACAAGTGCACCTGCGTGCATGTGATGATGAAGCAGAACCGGTCTAATGGTAGGTTCGGATGGGCAACGGAAAGAAGGAGGGCAGGTTGATGTGTGTGAGTGAAGGAGTTGGTACCGAGGTTTACTTCGAGCCGTCTTTCGGCGATACTTATACACTTTGAGTGTTACACTATCCCATTACTTTGGCACCTGGTATACCGAACTCACCATATGCGCGACCAAGCGCGGTCCTCTTCTGGCCTGTCCACACTGTTCTATTTCCACCTTACGAATTAACTATTGACTATCAGTGCACAACAGTTTCTACACATTTCGAGTGACTGTAAACCATGTCCCTATGCATGCAATCGTTTCACACCTTACTAATCTGCATGCAGACATGACAGAATATATTCTTGCGCAATGAACAACTTGGCATCTCTCTATTTCCAACAAAGCAAAGTCCTGTCATATCTCAGTCCCCATACATGCCCTTGTTTCGTACCTTACTAATTTCGGTACACACTGCCAGACAACTATGACGGGTAGCAAAAATGTGCATCCAGACTTTCTACACATCTCACGTGATATCCGATGTGAATCACACGAGTACCGTCATCAACTTGCATCCAACGGCGCACCATAACGAGAGCACAGTACAATGTCGCATGCTGACGAGAGTGTAGTACAACGGTGCATGCTGATGCAAGGGTCAAATACAGCGTGACGCATACACTGAATACTCACGTAAGTACATGTCTCTTGTGAGAAATACTTGTTGTACTTTTAATTCACATGTACTGTACTCGGACACGCGCCTGACCGTATGCATGCGACATGTACAAGTGTACCTACACGCAGCAACCTGGCCACGTGTACATGTGTACACCGCACCTAACTGTCCAGCGCCAAGGCCACACGTAATTACCCATTACAACCATGGTGAACAACTTGAAACCTCCGAAATGATGTAATTAAAACGTATACCGATCATTCAAGATATATCACCAGCATGACTGCATATAAGTGGACAATAACAGACCAATAGAATTGCAGCATTCGAACCGACACCCAATAGATTTGCAGTATTGCCTGTGTAGCCCTATAACGGTTCGGGCCAAATGCAAATTTTCGGCATTTATGCAAATTTGCATAACCCTCCAAAAGTCCACTTTCGTCCCCAGAACCCCAAATTCTGAGAGTTTACACGTGTCATGTGGTGATATGGGGTGAGGGTCCGAACCGTCAAGTCATGTACACGTGTCAATCGATTTTGCACTTTCCATATAACAGCATGTAGTCGCCCATTTTCAATACCTCCCCTCGATCCCATGCTTTGGGCAGCTTTGCAATCGGAAAGCCCAACCGTGCCCACGAATCTTTCAAACAGCACGCGACCAAGTGGTTTGGTCAGCATATCGGCTGGCATTTCTGTTGTCGGACAATGGTACAATGTGACCAGTTTTCGCTGCACCGCATCTCGAACAAAATGATACGTAATATCAATGTGCTTGTTCCGACTAATGGTAGGTTCGGAGGGGCAAGGGAAAGAAGGAAGGCAGGTTGATGTGTGTGAGTGAAGGAGTTGGTGCCGAGGTTTACTTTGAAGCCGTTTTCCTGCAATACTTATACACTTGGAGTGCTACACTCTCGCTCTACTCCGACTCCCAGTAAACCATACTCTACTATGCGCGACCAAGCGCGGTCCTCTTGTGGCCCGACCATACTGTTCGATTTCCACCTTACGAATCGATTCGTAACTATTAGCTCACAACTATTTCTACACATTCCAAATGACTGTAAACCATGGCCCTATGCATGCAACTGTTTCACACCTTACTAATCTGCATCCAGTCATGCCAGACTTCATTGTTGTGCAACGAACAACTTGGCACTTGTCTATTTCCAACAACGCAAACGTCTTTCATATCACAATCGCCATACGTATCCTTGTTTCTCACCTTACTAATTTCGCCAAGCACTGTCAGATAATTATGGCAAGTTATAACAATGTGCATCCAGACTTTCTACACAACTCACATGAGAATACATGTAAATCACACGAGTACTGTCATGAACTTGCATCCAACGGCGCACCATGACGAGAGCACAGTGCAACGGCGCGTGCTCACGCAAGACTCGCATACAGCGTGACGCGTACACAGAATAATCGCACAACTGTATTCCTCTCGCGAGAAGTACTTGTTGTACTTTTGATTCACATGTACTGTACTCGGACACGCGCAGGATCGCAAACAGTCTGACACTGTAAAACTGTAAACCCTCATGTGCATACACCTGGATGCGTGTACATGTGTACGTACACGAATCCACCTGGCGACACGTACATGTGTACACGGGATACATGTGTCCCGCCCGGGGGCCCCATGCAATTACCCATTACAACCATGGCAAACCACTTGAAACCCCCAAAACAACGTAATTATGGCATATACAGGCCATTTAAAGTACATCACAAGGCCAATGACGCACACGTGGACAACGCTCGACCAATAGATTTGCAGCATTAGACCTGAGGGCCAATAGACTTGCAGTATTTCCTGTGTAGTCTATAGTGCTACGGGCCAAGGTTCCACTTGGCAAAACTATGCAAATTTGCATGACCCTCCGAGAGGCCACTTTCGTCCCCAGAACCCCAAAATCTGGGATTTTACACGTGTCATGTCGTGATATGGGTAAGAGCGCCTGGACTGTGCAGTCATGTACACGTGTCACTCGATTTTGCACTTTCCAGATAACAGCATGTGGTCGCACATTTTCAATACCGACGATTTGTAGATTCGTTCTGAGCAAACGCAATCGTACCAGCGTTGCCACATCCAACGAGCATTGTTGGATCTGAATTCGCACCAAGTACATCGGCATGGAAGCGTCGAAGCCACGCGACCTCTTTGCATGCTTCACTGAGTGCGATGTATTCTGCCTCACAAGTAGACTTTGCAACTACTGTTTGTTTCCGGGAAGCCCAACTGATAGGCCCATCACAAAGCTTGAACACGTACCCACTCGTTGATTTCCGTGATTCAAGGCATCCACCCCAATCTGCGTCGCTATACCCATGAAGTTCCGTACCAAGATCATCTTTACCAAACACTATTCCAAGATGCTGGGACCCACGCAAGTATCTCAAAACACGTTTCACACCTGTCCAATGCGAATCGTGAGGGTCGGCACAGTGTTGAGATAACTTTCCAATGGCATACGCAATATCGGGGCGGGTCCCGACCATTAGGAACATTAGACATCCCATGGCCTGACGATATGGTTCAAAGCATGGGTTGTCATCAGTGCCAGTTTCGGCAACTTGCATTGTGACATGTCGAGACTGTTCCATCGGAGTAACGCAAGGATTGCATGCCGACATTTTGAACCGTTTCAGTACTGCTTGGGCATACTTCGACTGTGTGACGGTCATGACGTGTTTAGAACGTATACGGTCGATTTCGAGACCAATACAAGTCTTCGCTTCGCCAAGGTCTTTCATATCGAATCGTTTGTTGAGTTCATTTTTCATCCATAATATGGCCTCCAAGTCACTTCCAGCTAGCAGCAGATCGTCCACGTACAACGCGATAATCATGATGACATTGCCTTGGCGTCTAATGTAAAGACATGGGTCGCTGCGTGTATTGTTGAAACCAAGTTCAGTGATCAGAAACTCATCGATCTTACTATGCCATTGGCGATGGGCTTGCTTAAGACCATAGATTGCTTTCAGAAGTTTACACACCGAATCAGGTTTGACTTTGTCGATGCATCCTTCAGGTTGCTCCATGTAGATTTCTTCGTGAAGGTCACCGTTGAGGAAGGCAGTCACCACGTCCATCTGATGCAGCTCAAGGTCAAAGTGCGCAACCAGTGCCAGCAGCAGACGGATAGTTGTGAACTTGATGACAGGGGCGAAATTTTCAGTGTAATCGATGCCTTCTACTTGTTGAAAGCCTCGTGCCACAAGACGTCCCTTTGCAGTTTCGACCAATTTTCCGGACTCGTCAGGAAGTTGCTTCACTCCGAAAACCCACCTGGACGTCAGGATGTTCGATGCTTGAGATCTTGGAACAAGTGTCCATGTTTTGTTTTTGTGTTGTGAAGCAAGTTCTTTGTCGATGCCCTTCTGCCAGAAGCGAGCTTTTGGAGAATCCATAGCTTGCTTGTACGAGTTTGGAATTTCTGTTATCACATGGGCGTGGCTAAGGAGTCCAGCAGTCACCAAAGCTGCTGCCCACCACGCCCCAGGCGTTTTGCGAACGCGAGTGGACCGACGGAGAT